>NC_087217.1:52666091-52711091 GCF_015104395.2 Macrobrachium nipponense | reverse complement strand
GTGTGTGTTCAAGTAATACTTATAATAGTACGTATCTGTCCGTCTACGAAAATTCATAAGCACAGGTGTTCGCATCGCATACAATACACACGCACACATACACACACACATATATATACACACATATACATATACAGTCAAAAGCCTTAAAGCCAACAAGTGTGTCCCCCAAAATAACAACAGACCTGCCCATGCAGCCTGCTGGCCCCGCCAAGCCTTTCCCGCGCGCGGGCCCCGGTAATATACATCCATCGGCGAAAACCCGTCGCGCCACTTATTAAAAAAGGTAAATTACATCTGGGAGTCGCCGCTGACAGAGAGAAATTATGCGGAGTGTATTAATAAATTTCCCCCGAGTGATCTCATTATAGGTGACACCGCTGGCGTCCCGGGCTATTAATTCACAGTATCACGGAAGATGAATTGATATACGCCCGTCGCTGCTGGGAAAGGAAAAAAGATAAAAAAAAAAAGAGAAAATAAAAATGACCTGTTTCTGTTACGTCTCTTGCTTATTTGATACTGGAGGAGGTAATGATGGGGGAAGTATCAGTGTTGACCCCAGTTAATTTTTCAGCTAGTCTCTCTCTCTCTCTCTCTCTCTCTCTCTCTCTCTTATTAGCAGCTGTTCGACCTTGGTGGGGTCCTCATTCTGAGTGGAAACGAACATTTTGAATAAACGCTTATTCGATCCTCTCTCTCTCTCTCTCTCTCTCTCTCTCTCTCTCTCTCTCTCTCTCCCTTTGGGCTGTTTGTTTGACAAAGGTGGTTCTCATCTATTGGAAATACATTTTGTTGTGAATTTGCATTTGTCAATTTGCATTCAAGAGCTTATTAGGGCCATCTCTCTCTCTCTCTCTCTCTCTCTCTCTCTCTCTCTCTCTCTCTCTCTCTCTCTGAATGTTTTTGATTTTGGCTCCGGCGTTTAGAATCTAACGAAGAGATTATACAGTTAATGATGACTTCTCAAAAGTTTGAAAGAAAAGGATTCATTTGCTTTTACAATACTGAGTACCAGTTATCGTAATACTACGGCATATACTGTGCAAGTAAGAAATAATTCTCCCCCGTTGGAGAACGTATTTGAGAATTTTAGGAGTAACAGCAGCATGGCCAGGACTAAACCCCTGTTGCTCCCTTTTCACTTATTTCAGGCATTTAAGGTGATTGCAAACATTGTAATTCCTTTGAACTAAAAGGTAATAAAGGCATGATACTGTTTGAAGTCTTCATACAGTCACTGGATTCTTATAAACAAGTAATACAGCCAGTGGATTCTCTAAAACCAGGTAGTGCTGTCTTTGTATAATCACAAATGAAACCAAGCACCGTCGTTGATCAATCAACCACTCAGTTATACCGGATAAGTAGTATCAAAAATAAGTGCAAATGATTGGATTCTCAGTTAAAAGTAAACAAGTCGTGCATACCGTTTAAATCCTCAAAACGTAAACAATCCGTTCTATGATTTTTTTATGCAATGCTATCTGAATAATCTAAAATAATTTAATATCGCTTTTGTCGCTTTTGAAGTTCAAAAATCTATATAATTTCGGCCCAACATTGCCAAAAAAGAAAAAAAAAATGTTTCACGGTCATTGAATTCAATAGAGTGTAACAGTCTTTGAATTTTAAAAACTCAAGAGTGTTCAGACTAAAAGCTCCAAAAAACAAAAATAAGGAAATTTAAACCATAAACATTTTTCTTAATACTGAATTCTAAAAAAAAAAAAAGAGAATGAAGTCTAAACTTTCGAAAACCCAGCAACACTCTGTTTGAAAACTCCAAAATCAAATAAAAATAAGTAAATTATAGCTCCTCCAAGTACATAAACCAAGAAATACAGGGTTTAAATTTCCGAAACAAGCAACACTGTCTTTAAATTCCCCCCAAAGATAATACTGTCTTATAATTACCCATCAAAAAAAGTAACACCGTCGTTGAATCCACCCAAAAAAGAGTAATACTGTCTTTGAATCCCCCCACCCCCAAAACCACATCCAGAAAGTAATAGTCTTTGAATTCCCTCCCGAAAATTAATACTCTTTGAATTCCTCCCATCCTAAAAAAAAATAATTTTGTCTTTGAATTTCTCTCCGCCCCCCCCCCAAAAAAAAAACTAATATAGTCTTTGAATTTCTTCCCCCCAATAAAAAAATACTACTGTCTGAATTCATCCCTACCCTCACATAAAAGTACTACTGTCTTTGAATCCCCCATCCCCATAAAAAAGTACTACTGTCTTTGAATTTCTTGCCCCCCACCCACTAAGTGATAATGTCTCTATATTCACCTCCCCCCTAGAATAAAAGTAAAAATGCCTTTAAATCCTCCCACAAAAAAAAACAAAAACAACAACAATACCGTGTTTGAATCCCCCATCCAACAAAACGTAATACTATCTTTGAATCCCTCCCCCTCTAAAAAAAGTATAATACTCTAGAAAAAAAAATGAGGTGCTAAGAAGTTAACTGCATATTAGGCCTGGCTCAACCGATTCCTCTAACGAGGAGAGTGAAAGGTGGGATTCCCGAGGGTCACTCATTGAGTTCATAACTTTAATTGGAAAATGCTAATACTGGAGGCTGTCTATTTTTGCGGATATTGAAACGCTGGCCTTCGGGAGGTATAATGAGAGATTTCACAGTTGCTCTCTCTCTCTCTCTCTCTCTCTCTCTCTCTCTCTCTCTCTCTCTCTCAGATAATTACAATTAAAGTCACCTTCCTTGCAGGAGCGATAGCTGTTGAAATCACACAAAAGAAAGTAGGTACTAAAATGCTACATCTATCTCTCTCTCTCTCTCTCTCTCTCTCTCTCTCTCTCTCTCTCTCTCTCTCAGACACTAAGTAATTACATTTCTCATTTTCCTGGCAGAGGCAATACCTTATTTAATAAAATGTAAGAAGATAAAAATAGTACGCTACGTCTCGGTCTCTCTGTCTCTCTCTCTCTCCTAAATTATAAATAATTATAGTTATTTTCATCTTCCTCGCAGAAGTTATACCTCATAAAATAAAATGAAAGAGAATAAGAAAAGTATGTCATCTCTCTCTCTCTCTCTCTCTCTCTCTCTCTCTCTCTCTCTCTCTCTCTCTCTCTCAGTTAAATACTAGGGATTTACCGTTCATCTCATCTCCGTGTTAAATAAAATGAAAGAAAACTAAAAAATCTCTCTCTCTCTCTCTCTCTCAATTTGAAAAGCTATTAGATATGCTACTAGAATACAACATTCAACAAATAAATCACCTGCCAACAAGAAAGGAAAATACTTTAGACCTAGTATTTGTGAACGAGATGAATTATGTTAAAGAAATAATAGTTTATAATGCGAGTATTTCAGACCATAATGTCATAGAATTAACAGTTCATTCCAAAGCAAGTGAAAATAGGGAGATAAGCAAGAAATGAAAAAGTGGGAAGGATATGGAAAATACAACTTCTACAGTAAAAATATAAAATGGTCAGAAATTAATGAAGAATTAAACAAAGATTGGGATAACATTTTCGTAAGTGATGACATAAGGGTAAATACGGAGATATTATATAAAATATTGGAGAAAATAGTGGAAAAATATATACCGAAGAAGAAAAGTAAACATCATTCATGCATACCAAGAGACAGAAGGATCTTGTTCCAGAAAATCAGAAAGTGGAAAAAAGGTCTTGCAAAAGAAAAAAATGCATGGAAAGTTATAGAACTAAAAAGTAAGATAGAAAATGCAGAACAAAAGATTATACAATCAAAAGAAAATGAAAAACGGGACTTGGAAGAAAAAACCCTATTAAATATCAAGCAAAACCCCAAACTATTATACTCATATGCGAAGAAGATGAATAAAAAAAGAATAGAAATAGGCCCTCTGAGAATTGAAGGGAGATTAACGAATGAAAAAAGGAAATTTGCAACTACTGGCAGAACGATATAAGAGAGAATTCACCCCTAGAATAGATAATGAAGATAATGATATAGAAGTAAGGGAAGAAAATAGTGAATATTTAGCTGACATAGAAATTAATGAAGCTGATATTGTGCAGGCAATTAATGAAATTAAAAATGGAGCTGCTGCAGGGCCGGATGGAGTCCCTGCTATTTTGTTAAAGAAAGTAGTTCATTCTATCGCAAAGCCACTTGCAATATTATTAAGACAAAGTGTAGATACAGGCAAGATTTATGATGAGCACAAATTAGCATATATCACCCCTACTTTCAAAAGTGGATCAAGACTAGAGGCAAGTAATTATAGGCCTGTGAGTCTAACATCACATATTATGAAAATGTATGAAAGGGTAATGAAGAAAAATATTATGAAACATTTAATAAAAAATAATTTGTTTAATATAGGACAACACGGTTTCGTACCCGGAAAAAGTACACAACCCAACTGTTAGTCCACCGTGAGAACATATTCAAAAATATGAAAAGCGGAAATGAAACAGATGTGGTTTATTTAGACTTTGCAAAAGCTTTTGACAAAGTAGACCATAATATATTAGCAAAGAAAATTAGAAAACACAATATCGTAGATAAAGTAGGAAGATGGTTAAAAGAATTTTTACACAACAGAAAACAGATAGTTATTGCAAACGATGAGAAATCGGATGAAACCAAGGTAATATCCGGTGTGCCACAAGGTACGGTGCTAGCTGCAATATTGTTTGTTATTATGATTGAAGACATAGACAGTAATGTTAAGGATTCGGTAGTGAGTAGTTTCGCTGATGACACAAGAATAAGTAGAGAAATTACTTGTGATGAAGATACGAACGCTCTACAAAGAGACCTTAACAAAGTATATGATTGGGCAGAGGTAAATAGGATGGTATTTAACTCTGATAAATTTGAATCAATAAATTATGGAGACAGAGAAGGAAAGCTATATGCATATAGGGGACCTAATAATGAGACAATCACAAATAAGGAAGCAGTTAAAGACCTTGGTGTGATGATGATAGGAACATGTTATGCAATGATCAAATAGCAATTCTGTTGGCAAAATGTAAAGCAAAAATGGGAATGTTGTTACGGCACTTCAAAACAAGAAAAGCTGAACACATGATTATGCTTTATAAAACATATGTTCGTAGTCCACTTGAATATTGCAATATGATATGGTACCCACACTATCAAAAGGATATTGCACAAATAGAGAGTGTACAAAGGTCCTTTACAGCTAGAATAGAAGAAGTTAAGGACCTAGACTACTGGGAAAGACTACAATCCTTAAAAATTAATATAGTCTAGAAAGGTGAGAAGAGAACGCTACATGATAATTCAGGCATGGAAACAGATAGAAGGAATAACAGAAAATATCATGGAACTAAAAATATCAGAAAGAGCAAGCAGAGGTAGATTAATAGTGCCCAAAACTATACCAGGAAAAATAAGGAAAGCACACAGGACATTAATCACTACGCACCAGCATCGATAATGCAGCGGTCTATTTCAATGCGTTGCCAGCTCATCTGAGGAATATATCAGGAGTGAGCGTAGATGTGTTTAAGAATAAGCTCGACAAATATCTAAACTGCATCCCAGACCATCCAAGATTGGAAGATGCAAAATATACCGGAAGATGTACTAGCAACTCTCTGGTAGACATTAGAGGCGCCTCACACTGAGGGACCTGGGGCAACCCGAACGAACTGTAAGGTCTGTAAGGTAAGGTAAGGTCTCTCTCTCTCTCTCTCTCTCAGTAAAATACTATAGATTTACCGTTCATCTCAACTTCGTGTTTAATAAAATAAAAAGTTCTCTCTCTCTCTCTCTCTCTCTCTCTCTCTCTCTCCTCTCTCTCTCTCTTCTCTTCCCTACGTCCCTTCAAGCACCGGGTAATCCTGTCAATCTCCCCACTTTCTATCCACAGCAAAATAAAATAAAAAAAATTAAAAAATTAAAATAATAATAAAATCCTAACACCTCTCAATACTATAAAACTTCACCCCAGCCGGCACAGGCGCAATATACCCGCACAGATGGAATTCCAGGGCCAGCTACGAAATCCACGAAAACACGAATTACATTAAAGTATATCGACTCCGGGTATCTTGAATATCATGAAATTTAATGCGGCCCCTCTGCCCTTAGAAGGAGGATGCCACTCATGCTATCAGCACCAGCCAACCATAGCCATTGCATAAAATGAAGTTGCAACGCCGGTCGTAATTTCCTCTTTCTGCCAGAGAGAGAGAGAGAGAGAGAGAGAGATTGTTTTGTAACACAATTTTAAACGATTTTTCGAGTTTTGCGCAGAGATAAAAATAAAAATGAAATGTTTTGTGAGAGAGAAGAGAGAGAGAGAGAGAGAGAGAGAGAGAGAGAGAGAGAGAGAGAGAGAGAGATTGTTTTGTAACAATTTTTAAAAGATTTCTCGAGTTTTGCACAGAGAGATCAAAATCAAATGTTCTCAGAGAGAGAGAGAGAGAGAGAGAGAGAGAGAGGAGAGGCGGGGGTTGGGGAGGGCGACGAGGTTGGTTTATACAAGGTCTGTAAGAAAATCTTAAAACGAGTTTTGCACCCAAAGGTAAAAAAAATGTCAAACTGAAATGTTCTATGAGAGAGAGAGAGAGAGAGAGAGAGAGAGAGAATTGTCTATGTCAAATATCGCGAGACTTAACAAAGCAGATCGAACTAAAAAAAAAAAAAAATGAAAGTGGGAACTTTTGTTTACAACGATGAAGTTCAAGCGATGATGCAATATATTACTACCCTAATGCAATTCAACTTGTATTTTAACATTTTATTTACATTTGTTTAATTTAATTACTTGTAAATTTATCTGTTTTTCTAACAACTGATCTCCTTTTCTTGTATTTTCCATTACCTTCTTTCTACTGAACGCCATATTCTTTGGAAGCTTGAATTTTAATTCGGTGGTCAGTGAATAGAGTTCATCTGGATGATAATAATAATAATAATAATAATAATAATAATAATAATATAATAATAATAATGAAAAGTGATGGACTCCTAAGGAGGCAGGATGCAACCCGGAACCCCACACTATAAATACCACCCAGTCGAATTGGAGGACTGTGATAGAGCAAAAAAAAAAAAAAAATAATAATAATAATAATAATAATAATATTTTGGAAGAAGACCCTCTTTTAAACAAATTCTGTTGAATAAAATGGCAGAATTCAGCGAATTAATCTTATGTATTATCCAAGGCCTTGGTATTGTCTTTTCTGTTTCTTATTACTCGCTTTTCTGGCTCGGCGATATTGGCCAATTGTTAAGAAGTATCGCCGAGCCAGAAAAGCGAGTAATAAGAAAAATAGAAAAGATAATATATATTAGATTAATTCGCTTATTTCTGCCATTTTATTCAACATAATAATAATAATAATAATAATAATAATAATAATAATAATAATAATAATAATAATAATAATAATAACATGGATTACTAAAATGGTGACGTAATCCAAAGTGGTTTGTGTCAATATACGTATATTAGAAATATATTTATACAAGCGAGAGCATTCGAGAACCTGCTCGATTCAAGGAGAATCAAGCAGGTTCTCGAAAGCCCACGGCTGTATAAATATATTTCTAATACATATTTACACTTACACCACTGTGGATTTCTTCCCTGGCGGAACCACTTCCATTACGAACTATACCTCCTCACCTCCGTCTACCGGCGCAAATGACGACCTTATTACATTATCAAACAACGCTACAGCGCCAGGACCGGGGTCCACCGGATAATGTCATGACTGCTAAACAAATGGCCTTTGTTGCAGATAAGATCTTCTAGATGTATTTACGACTCGATCCCGCTGAGGCTCCCGCCGTCTCGACATCTGCTGGCTCGAGAGGGGGTTCGGATTCCCTTTATAGCCTCTTTTTCTCTCTCTCTCTCTCTCTCTATCTCTCTCCCCGCCCCCTCTTTTGTTTTTCTTATTTATCATCTATTCGGGAGTTACGTCCGTTGCGTTATGGTCTTATTTACGGCGGTATTTCGGGCGCCGATAACGGCGTCTCGCTGGGAAAGGAATTGCTGGAGTTTTAGTAGCCATAGAAGGCCCTCCTTCCTTTCTTCCTTCCTACTACTTCGACCCCATAGAACTATATATATATATATATATATATATGTATATATATATATATATATATATATATATATACATATATATATATATATATATATATATATATATATACATATATATAAATAAAGGTTTTTTTGCCACGAAGGAAATAATGAAAAAGCGAGATAGCCAAGTACTTTCGGTCCTATTCGGACCCTTTACTGAGGCCTCAGTAAAGGGTCCGAATAGGACCGAAAGTACTTGTCTGTCTCGCTTTTTCATTTTTTCCTTCGTGGCAAAAAACCTTTATTTATACATAGCATCACGTTTTATATACTTCGTGATCAAGTTATTCATACATATATATATATATATATATATATATATATATATATATATATATATATATATATATATATATATATATATAATATATATATATATCCTACTTCACTATCACTTCTATTCCCTACCCTCCAAATACCGTTTATGTCTGTTTCCTTTCGTCAATAGAAAAGAGGACATTTGTATGTGGGACAAAAAAAAAATTATTCTCTTTCTCACTTCTCCTTATCATCTACATTATTATGGTTTATTTTCTTGTCTCATGATACTGCCAGGCCACGTGAGTATATAGGAGCTTAAGATTTTGAAATGGTCCTCTGCCTCTTGTAAATGCTGTGGAGGAACCATGGTTGCAAATTTGCTGGTAAAAATTCTGCTAGAATTATTATTAACATTAATTATTATTTACTATTATTAAGAGTAGTAGTAGTAGTATTTCTGGCAGATGCGTTAACTTTAGAAGACCTGTGATCAGCGATGTTTATCTTTCAAATTAGATGAATAGTATATTGAAAGGGAGAATGAATGGGAAAGCAGAGAACGAGAGGATCTAGAAGCAGGGAAACAGGAGAGAGAGAGAGAGAGAGAGAGAGAGAGAGAGAGAGAGAGAGAGAGAGAGATGAGATGCCAGGACTCTAAAGTCTGGAAAAACCAAGAGAATGAGACACACTCACAAACACCCACATACATACATACACGCAACCAAAAACACAGCAAAAAGTCTACTGAGAACGAAATTCTCAGGGAGATTGTATGTTATAGGAGGGCGAGTTCTGGGAGTAGGGAGGGGAGGGGAAGGGAGGGGGGGGGGGGAGAGGGAGACGCAGTTTACAAATGTTAGGCACGTCTCCTCTTTATTAGGGGTTCCCATACAATCTCTCCTTCCATCCGACCCATTCGTAAAGTACAGAAAGGAATTCGTCATTGTCACTGATATCCCAATGGATAAAACACACAAGCTGAACTGGGGAAAAGGGAGTTGGGGGGTGGGGGGGGGGGGGGGGGTTTGAGGAAACGACGAGTTCTCTCTCCTTCTCCAGGTAACGAGGGAAGAAGTGAGATTTTGCAGTGGCGATAACATTGTATTTTACATTATCTTAATCGTTTAATAAGAATGATGGCGAGCAAGAGGCAATTTACTCTATATGCATATACATGCATTAAACTACAAATGTCCTTTAATATCCAATTCGCTCTACCTCGGAATTAATATATTTTCATATATGATGGCCGGGTCGGTAAGAAGACGTCACTGAAGTCCTGATTTCTCACTCTGTGCGCTGGTTCGAATCCATGAAAAAATTCCCCTTCGGATACCATATATGAAAATATATTCTTTACGAGGTAGAGCGAATTGGATATTAACGGACATTTGTAGCTTAATGCATTATGTGTGTATGTATGTATAGTATGTATGAATGTATATATATATATATATATATATATATATATATATATATATATATATATATTATTTTTGTTATTTAATTATTAGCCTTGCTGGTTTAGAAGCATCAATGCAAAGTGACTTTTTTTTTACACTAAGCCATCATGGAAGGCATAAGATGATATCGACCCTGTTGTTCCTATGCTTGTCGCATTCAGGTCTTGTACTTAAAGTCGATATTTCCCTACCTTCAGCGGGATTCCTGATTGACGAGTTCGAACACCTGATTCATTGTGAATTTTTGTTGCACATACAGGGACATTTTTTATATTGACAGATATTAAGACCGAAATGTCGTTTGATGTATAAAACACACATCCATTATATATATATATATATATATATATATATATATATATATATATATATAATATATATACATACATATATACATACATGCATACATACATAATGCATTAAGCTACAAATGTCCGTTAATATCCAATTCGCTCTACCTCGTAAAGAATATATTCTTATATATGGTATCCGAAGGGAATTTTTTCGTGGATTCGAAACCAGCGCACAGAGTGAGAAATCAGGACTTCAGGGACGTCTTCTTACCGACCCGGCCAACATATATGAAAATATATTAATTCCGAGGAGAGCGAATTAGGATATATATACTATATATATATGATATATATATATATATATATATATATATATATATATAATATATATATATATCCAATTCGCTCTACCTCGGATTAATATATTTCCTGAGAAATCAGGACTTCAGGGACGTCTTCTTACCCGGACCCGGCAACATATATGAAAATATATTAATTCCGAGGAGAGCGAATTGGATATATATATATATATATATATATATATATATATATATATATATATATATATATATATATATATATATATAATTCGCTCTACCTCGGAATTAATATATTTTCATATATGTTGGCCGGGTCGGTAAGAAGACGTCCCTGAAGTCCTGATTTCTCACTCTGTGCGCTGGTTCGAATCCACGAAAAAATTCCCCTTCGGATACCATATATAAGAATATATTCTTTACGAGGTAGAGCGAATTGGATATTAACGGACATTTGTAGCTTAATGCATTATGTATGTATGCATGTATGTATGTATGTATGTATGTATGTATGTATGTATATATATATATATATAATGGATGTATGTTTTATACATCAAACGACATTTCGGTCTTAATATCTGTCAATATAAAAAATGTCCCTTATATGCAACAAAAATTCACAATGAATCAGGTGTTCGAACTCGTCAATCAGGAATCCCGCTGAAGGTAGGGAAATATCGACTTTAAGTACAAGACCTGAATGCGACAGGCATAGGAACAACAGGGTCGATATCATCTTATGCCTTCCATGATGGCTTAGTGTTAAAAAAAAGTCACTTTGCATTGTTGCTTCTAAACCAGCAAGGCTAATAATTAAATAACAAAAATAATATTCCTAATAAAACAAAAACTTCCCAAACTCGCCGAGTCCATAATAATAATAATAATAATAATAATAATAGTAGGGAAAAACTCTCTATCACGAGAGTATATATAATGTTCTAAAGGGTCCACAATAATACAAAGTGTAAAAAGTCCGTTTATAATTTTGAAGACTTTACAGAAAGCTTTCGAAATCTTCCCTGGGTTCATCTTCAGTCATGGACTGAAGATGAAGGGTTCGAAAGCTTTCTGTAAAGTCTTCAAAATTATACACGGACTTTTTACACTTTGTATTATTGTGGACCCTTTAGGACAATAATAATAATACCAACAAGACTAGTGGCACTATAGCAGATAATAGTAGCAAAGCTAATAACAACAGCAAACAAAAGGAATAATCCTAATAACAAATGATTTTAAAAAAAACATCCCAAACTCGCCTAGTCCATAATAATAATAATAATAATAATAATAATAATAATACCAGCAAGACTAGTGGCACTATAGCAGATAACAGTAGTAGAGCTAATAACAACAGCAAACAAAATAACATAAAAGATTAAAAAAAGATTTTAAAAAACCATCCCAAACTCGCCTAGTCCATCCTAATCCCGCGCATAAACAAAAGTCACGCATTCGGCTTTCCATCTCACTCTTATTATCGCAGTTATTTGTTTGCTGTTATGCAGCCAAATGATTCTAATGTGCTGAATCCGCTTCGACGATTTCACAGCAACGCGCGAAAATTCCCTCGTTATCAGAACTGTGGATTCCCTGCTGAATAACGCATTCAGATTTTATGCATTACAATTTGTCACAATTACACTCTTTTAAGAATCGAATTAGGGACCCCGGACGCGCGGAATCTGTGCACATGAGCGCGCTCGCGCGCAAACTGACGTGTGATATTCGACGCTTACTGTTGGATTTTTTTTTTTCATTTTTTTTTATTTTGGCATGAGTACTGTGATGTTTGCCATTGGGTTTGAAGGCCTTTTTGTCAAGGTTCATTTTTATTGCGGAAATGTTTACATTACATAGATGCTTGTATCACGTGTGTATGTATGTACGTATGTACATACATACAGAAACACATACATACATATATATGTATATATTATATATACCTGTATATTACTATATATAAAAACAGCTATATACATATATATACACAGTATTTACACTATATATACTATGTATATATAAACATAGTATGCATTAAGCTACAATTGTCCTTTAACATCCAACTCACTCTACCTTGGAATTAATAATATATTTTCATATATGTTAACCTAAAGGGAATTTTTTAGTTGATAATAACTTCGTCCTCTCGTGGGTTCGAACCAGCACCCAGCGGACTGAGGAGAAATCAGGACTTCAGTGAAGTTATCGACTCGGCCAACAAGTGAGGTATACATACACACATATGTTGTGTGTGTGCATGTTCTCCTGCTATCCCTGCTATCATTCCTCTTATTCGTCTTAATTTCTCAATACACAGCTTACAGTATCGTCCTATGCTCCTGCGTTATTACATATTCCTATTATTCTTGCAGTCCCTTAAATAAAGGCATAATTATTATTCCAGCCACATACTCCTTTGGAAGCCCTACCTTCCCCAGACCTATCTTGCAAACCTTGGTGGAAGCTTAAGATATCAATCTTTACACTTAGGTATTCAGAACATGACATGTAACTTTTAACAGCCATGGGACAGGTAATGAACAAGTCCCTTCAAAGCATAGACCACACTGACAAAAGCAGAGTTCAGAAACCGAACATTCCACCTGCAACAACTTTGACCGATGGAAGAGAATCCTGGATTTACAAGAGAATTATCTTTATTGCAGATACTACAAAAAGCAAGGACTTGAAAAAACGCATTCACTTAATTACATTATCAGTACCAAACTCCATTCCCATTTTTCGACTTTGTAATTGAAAAAATACACACACAAAAAATGAGCATCAACTAATGTATCACTCTTGGCCTTGGTATAATTTATTACTTATTACCAACTCCTGACATCCATCGGATATTACCTGGAATCCTCAGAGGATTTCCCATCAGCCAGTTCCTTACAAGTAATCCTACCATTCCCTTCTCACGAAAATATTCTATACACACCCTGGATCTAACAAGCAATAAATAACCCATATTTTATTTATTCCAGAGAGGAATCACCTTTGGATCTAACAATCAACAAATAACTCATATTTTCCATATGTTTTTTTTTTCCAGCGACGAACCAATTGCAATTAGACTCAAGGCACGAAAAAGCATTTTAATCCTTCCAGATGTAAACACGGAGAGGAAGACGCCCAAGCAAATGGCAGCCACACTTTCTACTGCTTGATCTTATCAGACAAACATAAAAAGAAGAAGAGGAGGAAGAAGAAGGGAACAAGAATGTCAACACGGCCTAACGTAAATCAGGGACGCGTAAATAACCCACAACGTCACAACCTGACGTTTATGACCGCGAGTTTCACACTTTGGTTGTATTTCTCTCATTAGATCTCTCCCCCCGGCTCTCTTCCTTCTTCCAGGGAACGAGTTAGATTCCCCAGGTGGTGGGGACGCACAAACTCCACTCTCTCTCTCTCTCTCTCTCCTCTCTCTCTCTCTCTCTCTCTCTCTCTCTTCCCAAATCTTCCTAGTCAAGTGGGCCAGTTTCGATCTGTTCATTGTGGCTTCCCTTAAAAGGAGCAGACAGGAGAAACTGGCAAGATTTTGTACGCTTGTTTATTTGCCTACATTTCAATTTATTCGAAATAATTCAAGAATCTGCTACTATTTTTTTTAATCTAAATGAGACCTGCCATTTCTGTTATGTTGTTGGTGAAGGGACCTTCCTTTTAGCTATTTTCAATGATCAGGAAAATTTTCAATTCCTAACTTCTTGTTCCTGCATTTGGTGCTGTGTGATTGCTCATAATGAGGTCATCATTACAAAAGCAAATAATCACTAAGCTATAGAACTTATTCAGAATTCATTCACCCTAATTTTCTTCTTTGGTCCTGACTTGGACGTTAATATAATTAACTAATAAGCTGAGACGGATGGTTAATAATAATAATAATAATAATAATAATAATAATAATAATAATAATAATAATAATAATAATACCTGAAATTTTAGCTAAAACTAAGCAGCTAGATTTTCCAATGAAAGGTAGATATCCTAAAGACCTTAATTTTTGTAACATGACTGAGTCAGAAGGAAAAGGTCGTTTCCATCACCTTTTTATTCACCATACAAGTTATCAATTAAGACTGATTTATTCTGTAACCACTGTACATGTGGGTACTGGATTTAACCCAACTAAAGTATAAAGACGTATGTTTGTGTATGGACAACAAATTCGAAGTAGAGCAACAACTTTAGCTTTCACTCTTGCCTTTCAACACAAGTTAGGAAAATGACTAAGATAACTTACTAAGGAAATATTACATAGTACTGACTTGCAAGTGCATTTTTCATTCATTCCTCATTTTTCATTGTATTTTCCGTTTATGAGAAAACCTGATTTCCAACCTTTTCCAAATAGACATGGTGTAAAGAACGTTTTAAACGACGCCATCTGCTGTAAACAACATGCATAAAAACAGCTTTAAAGGTAAGTGGAAGAAAAAGAGTATATTTCCGTTGAAACACATCGTCTTAATGATCAGATAAACAAAGTATGAAGGAACGAATATAAACTCAACCCCCAAAAAATTCTAAAAATAAAAATATTCGTAGTTGTGATGGATTATTCTCATTCCTCTCAAAACGCGCTTCCCGTGGCGTCAAAAATAACCAGAAGCACAAGATATTAATACATCAATTAAAACAGATTCCACCTCATGGACAGTGCCTTCAGAACAAACGGCCCAGCGGAGGCCAAACAATATTCAAGATAAATCTTCTCCCAAAGAGACGAGATGGAAGACCATCGATCCTAATGTCATCCTCTCTCTTTGTTAAATTGAAGCGTTTTAGCATATTTTTTTTCCACGATACTCTTCGCTGATGGCGACTCTTTTGAAGTTTCTCAAATTCCTGTCATTAAGGAATATTTAATCAATAAATTTGGACGCTTTCGTGAGCAAAGGGCTGCCTTTACGAGTTCAATGCGGTGGATTTCGATTTGCAAGCGCGGTGATAAACGTTATACTATGGTATCATGTTCGTAGTTAGATTCGTTTTTGCCTACAAACCTACATATATAGATACTTATATATATATATATATATATATATATATATATATATATATATATATATATATATATATATATGTATACATACGTATATTTGTATATATGTATATGTATATATACTCACATATGTTTGTATATACATAAATATATATACACTTGTGTGTGGATGACTCTCTAAAGTTCAGCATACTTCATAACTCTGAAAGTCTATACATGACTCTCAATACATCATCTTTTAAAGCCAGGTATATTGAATTTTTTTTTTTTTTCCAATGCCCGCTCTTGGATAAACCCTTACTCCCCAGTAGCCAAACCGTCTGAGAACACGACAGCACAGAATCAGCATTTAACATCAAAACTAAAACTTCACATCTTAACAAAAAACCAAACCTCTCCAAAAATAAGAAAGAAAAAAAATTATTATCAGTTCATTCGTAAACAGACATGGCATACACACCGATCTCCCTCCTGTCTGCCGACCGATCTGTTCAACTGACGATGACGTCACACGGATGAGCCATCTCTGTGACACCTGTCAGGTGATACGACCTCACGGGGCTTCTTATTACCTGAGCTAACCTGCAGTACTACAATTCCCACCTACTCAGAGCTTCGCCGCAGAACCGGAGCTGAGGAAGGAGAACAAGAAGGGGAAGCTGTTGCTTTACACGTAAAAGAACAATGGCAGCTGTTATCGGATGGGTCATAAATTTTGCAGATAAGATTTAGAATGGAAAAAAGGGAAACGTCACAGAATTTTCTTCGCACTGACAAAAGTTATGATAATAATAATAATAATAATAATAATAATAATAATAATAATAATATAATAATAATAATAATAATAATAATAATGGAAAATTTTATATTATGATATGACGCATTGACAAGAGCTATAATAATAATAATAATAATAATAATAATAATAATAATAATAATAATAATAATAATGGAAAATTTTATATTTTGATGTAACGCATTTACAACAGCTATGATAATAATAATACACGATGAAATAATAAAAACGTTAATATCTATGATGTAATGCTGTCAAGGAATGATCCTGGCTCTATATTAATTTGCTATAATGAAACAGCTAAAGACCTGCACTCTTTTACAAGCTATAAATAACAATCAAGAAAATATCAGCAATAATATCATACTTCAGTTAATATTTTGGAATTAATGCTCCCTCAGATATTTTTGTTCATTTATTTCTATGATCTCTCTCAGGTGTAAGCAAATCAGTCATGCGTGAACATCGTTTAGACTTAGACACTGGAAGCCGTGAAATACATGCAGGCTGGGTCTTGAGCGACCTGAACTAAGAGATATACAAGCTCATATAGCTTACTAATAGTAACCTGCATATAAAATGTGAATTACTATTATAAAAGTACCATGTTGAATTGAGTTGAATATAGAAATAATTACTATTATAAAAAATACATTGTTGACTTGAGTTGAATATAGAATTTAAGCCAAAGGAAAAGCACTTACCCCTATGAGGCCATTCAGCGCTGAAATGGAAACTGACAGTAAAAGGTTTGAAAGGTGTAACAGGAGGAAAACCTCAAAGCAGTTGCACTATGAATCAAGTTTTAGGAGATGGTGGAAAGTAAGTTGAAGAAAGAGAGTATGAAAGGAGGTAAAGTAAAAGGAACAAAAGTGGTTGCAGCTAGGGGCCGAACGCACGCTGCAAAGAACCTTAAGTAATGACTATAGTGCACCGCATGAGGTCCACTGACGGCACTACCTCTCTAGGGAAAAAAAAAAGTTACCATGTAAAAAGGAATATTGATCATTTTTACTTCAGTCAAGTGAAATATATGCATACGTCAAAAAAGTTTACATTCACGCATGAACACAAGAACCTATTAGTGAATCTTGTATTCCATGCATTTGAGGGTACGGCAAAATATTTCATCTATTAATTTCCTTATAAAATCATTTTCTTAGTAAGCAAGAAGAAGACAGGCTTCTTCCAAAACCAATGCCTCTTCAATAATCTACAACATGATGTCAGCCCCATTTAAATAAATGTCGGTATAAGACAAGCTTAATCTAACAGCAACAATATCGCCCAATCCTTCGGAACCTTTTCCTCATCAAGACATACCTTACACACCCCGGTGAGCCATTCAATCAGTACAGCATTGAATTTTTAATCCCTTGAACACCTGGCACCTATTCTTCAAGTTTTTAATTGCCTTATCATCGACATCCTCAACGGCCACTTCCACATGCAGTCTTAAATTTATATCACACTTTCCAACTTTCCCATCATTCAGATCTATATCTTTTCTATCGGACCTTCAACTACTCCCAAAAATATAAATTCAGTTGATACTCAGATTTCTTTGGATAGCATCTTTCCATTGCCATCTATTCGCTCAATAATCTTCCTCTCTAAATGTAATTTTCGCCACTAAATCTCCCAATTTTCCTTAAATTAATTCCTTGTGAGAAAATATGTTTGACTTAATTTGAGCTATTCATTTATGCATCTCATCTATGATTTAATTTGTATATTTTTCATACTGGGCAATTAACCTCGCATCATATTAATTCTACATCATATTCATGTAATATCTTAAGCGGTTCATCAGTGTTTTTGTGAGTTTTTCCTGTCCTGCAATATATGATGTCACTTATTTTGAGTGACTGATGATTAGAGTCTAATATATTGCACTCTCTCTCTCTCTCTCTCTCTCTCAGGTAATTCATTCATGTTACTGGGTCTGACGCCTCCTCACCACAGGATTTCACAGGAATCCTACGTCCCTCGGCCTAGCTTTTGTTTTTACTCTATCTGATTGGAGTCATCTGCTCGACCTTGGTCCCTCAGCAAACCTAAATACCTTAAACCCTGGCGATGCTGAAGTTATTTAACAGACTGAAAATCTTCTCGCCTCTCTCAAAGTTGAAGTGTCTTGTTTGTGTCTCTTTTTATTTCTTGTAAGACGTGTACGACTTCTCTTGTATGTAGTATTCCTTGTCCTTAAAAATCATCTAACCCGCCAGCGTCCCTTCTTCTTCTTCTTCTCCTCCCCTATCCTCCCCCTCCCCCTCCCCACCTCACGTCAGGCGGACACATCCTAAAACATTCTTCCCCCTACCTCCTACCCCTCGTATTCCATCTGCTACCCCTCCCCCTGGCCCTGGTGGTCCTCCTGGCCCTCCTCCTCCTCCTCCTCCTCCTCCTCCCTCCAACAGATAAACAGCAAAAGGGTCTCCGAGTATCAGCTCCTCCTGAGATATATGGCTCTATAAATCCACTTTATCCTCGCGTAACAAATGTTCTTTCACCTCTTAGTCAGATTAAAGCTTCAGCTGCGCCCGTCGCAATTTATAGCGCCCCACGGATATCCTCCGACGATGTGCCCGAGGAACACCACCGCACACTACAGGGATGGAGGGGACGACGGAGTAGAGAAAGAGAGAAGAGAGAGAGAGAAAGAGAGACAGGGAGGAAAAGAAGGAAATGTTTTGGTCTGGGTTGCTCGGAGGAGTGGGGATGGAGAGGAGGGGGACGCTTTACATACTACTACTGCTGCTGCTGTTGATGATGACGATGATGATGATTATGATACTTCTGCTTGTGCTTCTTCTCCTGCTGGTTTGGTCCTACTGTAGCTCCTGCTGTAGTAGGACGCTGTGTGGGCGTGCGTAGGAGACGGGGAAGAGGGGAAAAAGAAAAGTAGGAACATAGGAGGCGGAGAAGAGAGTCAAGGAATGCGATGGGGAATGCAGTGTGTGGTTGCTTGGAGTCGGGGACAGGATAACAGGAGACAAGCGAGTGACAACTTTTAAGGAAGAAGGATGACAGCCAACAAGGATGAGCTGATTACGAGGAGGATTAGACGCAGGAAGATTTAAACGGAGGAGGATGCAGTATCCTTCTGGTTAAAATAGGGATTCGGCATGGTCTAAGCACAACAGGACGATGAATAAAAAAAAAAAAGGAAGATCAAGAGATTGTTCTGCTACTCGGTACATTCGAAGATAAAGGAACATGATAGTTGGACATGGGAGGTTTACAACAATAGAGAGAGAGAGAGAGAGAGAGAGAGAGAGAGAGAGAGAGAGAGAGAGAATCCCAAACAGTCGGCATATAGCCAGACCCCAAAGTCGTTAAAGTTGGCATCCATCTGCCCATTTAAGTATGGTGGGAGGACATGTTAGAATGTATGCGCACGCACATACGCACGGACACACAGTCACGTAAAGTTCATACCAACAATAAGGGTGTTTGAGAGACCGTAACTTTTCTATGGAATTCCTTGAAGAGACAAAAGATTTTGTTGTTGCAAAAAGAGAGAAAATGACTTATTCCGTTGCCATATATTTTTTTTATGCATCATACAGCAGGCATATTGTTTAGGAAAGTGCAGTCAACTGCCGAATAGAAATGCTCTCTCTCTCTCTCTCTCTCTCTCTCTCTCTCTCTCTCTCTGAAATATTGCGAAGAACATGTACAAATGCCTAATATTAGTAATAAAAGCACGCATGAAATATTTAGTCGTTAATTGCTATTCAAGTATGAACTACAGTCATATATAATCTGCGTTTAAAACACATAGCCAAAGACAATGAGAGAGAGAGAGAGAGAGAGAGAGAGAGCAGCAGGCAAAATACACCCTAACAGCTGAACACAATGTAAAGACGAAGTTAAAACACCCAGTAATTCTCTCTTCTCTCTCTCTCTCTCTCTCTCTCTCACTCTCTCTCTCTCTCTCCCCGATCCGGTGTATCTGCTGCAGCAAAGGCTGCGGTCGCAAATACCGGCGGGAAAGCCTTAATGAGTATCGCTTCGGTGAAACTCGGACAAAAATTCCTTTGAAAAATTTGCATGCCGATTATTCGCTCGCCCCGGTTCCCACCACTGCTTGACTGAAAACGGTGTGTGTGTGTGTGTGTGTGCTTGGAGCCATGAAAGAAAGGAGGCCTGATTTTGCTTTCGCAGGCTTTGAAAGCCGAAATATAATCGGTACCGGGGTGGGGGTGGGGGAGGAGGGTTGCTTAAATAATTTGATTGGTATCCAACACATATACACACTATAGACATTTTACATATATATATGTGTAAATATATATATAATGCGCACATATATATTATATATATATATATATATATATATATATATATATATATATATATATTTATATATATATATATAGAGTGTGTATAACTGAATCACGAAAGTCTGGAACGTGATAAATGCATAAATAAAGGAAAGAGAAACACTGGAGTAGAAATATCTTGCAGCTACTCCAGTGTTTCACTTTCCTTCGTGGCTTATACCTTTATATACATACACACACACACACACACACACACACACACACACACATACACATATATATATATATATATATATATATATATATACTACGGAAGGGCCAGGAAAATATAATGCAAAGCCTAAAAAATCTACTCTACCGAGATAATATCCTCAAAAACATATGATGAGATAATTATTTTTTCATATAACAGCTGCCTGACTAAAACCTTAAAAAAAATAATGATTTATTTAGTTTTGTATCACCTTAAAGTTTTAACATATCCACTGAGCTACAGCATGTAAATACATTAAATGGATGTATTTTCATCAACTTACCTGAGGCAAAAGCAAAAACCATATATATAAAAAAACACTAACTGAAATAACAAACCAGCGCTGTTTGTCAAAGGCAGAGTGCGAACCGTCACAAAATGAACGTATTGACGGCAATTGATGAACGTAGGAAAAACAAACACGCTAATTTGCTGTCCTTGTTTGCCCTCCCGTTATCTATGTAACGAGGGTGCATAAAAATCATAAATAGTTATGAACGAATAAATTCCGAATTGATACTCCATTTAAAAAAATAAACGCCCATTTCGCTGCGAATTTCATCGTGATAGAATATGGGATTTTGATATTTATTTCCCCAATATTGTAGTGGCTTTGCTCTTTGATGGCGGCGGGGAATTTTTCATTTTGTAGGTGTGGGATGGTTCAGCATATATATATCTCTCTATAAGTCATGATTCCGGCCATCTTAGCGGGAATAAGAACTATATTGATTTGAAATATGTTCAGGAAAATGAAGGTTAAAATCCCAAATTGCTTTTGTTACCCTAGACTAATAAGAATGCTTACAGAGATCATTTGACATATCTCTCAGTTCTTGACAGTAAATAAATATCTGCAAGAAGTTTAAGTGAAATAATATTATTTCGTGCACGGCTGATATCTCGGAGACCAAACTTAAGTGGAGGAAACTCAAATGGTAAATAATAATAGTTAGCATTTAGTGATTTTTGTCATGAAACCAACTCATTGCAAGATGCAGGATGGAATTATCTGATACGTTCACATATTTTGTTTATATGCAGTACACAATCTTTTGTTGATTTCTTCGCCCTCTACTGACCTGTTCCACTTTGCTCTGCGTTTTGGACGCGGTCAAAGGTCATATTTGTTCGGCTTCCTCTCATATTCCAAATTTAAGCCATTAATACAGAAACTGATATCATTTGTATTCTGCCAGTTTGTGCATCAATATTTTAGGGTTTAAACATCAAATGCCAACAATAACAAATGGAACTTGGGTTTTGTCAGGAATTATTATTATTTTAGTCTTTTGGTTGAAGAGGAGCAAGCTCACTAAAGGTCCTTCAAGACTCGTGAGTTCAATTTCGGTTTAGTTCAAATGCTAATTCAAATTGTATTTCAAAACCTTATTTATAGCAATGCACTGCATACATACACTGCACTGCATGAAATGACTGGGTGCTATATAGGCATATTCTTTAGTTCATGTAGACACATAAGTATAACGAATAACTTGAGGAGTAACTTTCATCAACAACTGTGGTGCAATGAACAGAGATTATCCAAAAACAAGGAACGATGTTTATTGTTGGATAAACATTTAAAAAAACGAAGTCTGATACCTAAAACTCCCATTAACAACTGGATACAATTAGCAGTTCATTTAAAAACACGAAGGATTAAGGAGGAGAACGAGTATTTCAGGATGTCCAATTCTGAGAAAAAATAATCTCACTTACATAACCTCCCTTGACATTTTGTGGTCTTCGTTACGAGGCAATTGCTAACGTACACTTGCCTGACGAGACATCCATCTAAGAGGAGCCCCGTTAGCCAGCAATGTTTTGCACTTCGAATGACGCAATCAGTCTTCCGCGGTAAAACACGAGAGAGCGATAAGTAAGCTCGCCAAGGCGGAACATTTCAAAAACCGTAAACCGCGCGATAAACACGAGTTTGTCAGCCATCCGGTGACGAAGGCGACGATGCTTGGACGCGATACGAAGTCCTCCTTCGTTAGAGAAATAAATTAGCCATGAAGGGCGACTCGGGGTTGTACGTGGCATTAAAAAAGCGACGCAATCACCGTAACAAGGGCTGCAGATAGCGGTTACGGCCCGCCATTTATGTGGGCAGTTATGACAGTAGTTATGGCGGTAGTTACAGTGGTAATCTCCGCGTCCCATCCAGGAACCAACTGTAACAAGAAGCCGAGGCCTTCAAGTTATCAGCCTCTGGTATCAAAGCAAGGTTCCTCCTCCCCCCCTCCTAAACCACCCCATACCCCTCACCCCCCAGAGGGTGCTATTCCCTGCGTCTCATGCATGGCGGTCGGAAATGACCCAGCAATAAACTTGGATTTCTTGCCTTTAAAAAAAAAATAAAAATAAAAACAAATGAAAATCTTTATGGCTTCTCGGAACACAGCTACATTCCCGAGTTGTTGAGTGCTATACTGCTCTGAAAGCAGAGCCCGTGCTCGCATATGACCAGCTTAGTCAGAAACAACACCAGTGCAGGAAATATGAATTTTAATCACGTATCTATAACGACGTTTGTGGGAGATGAAACTTGACGCATTGCTCAAAATCTCCTTCTTGTTCCGACACAATATTTTACATACGGCTTTCGCGAGACGAAGGATTCATATATCTATTTAGACTTCTTTGGCAACTGATGGTTTTTCATAATTTCACTACCAAAATTCATTTAATTAAATCAGTTAACTCTCTTTTTTATTATTTGTATATGCCCCCTTCCAATTTAAAGGAGTGTATCACAATAGATAAGTGTTTTTATTTTTTACCAATATATTGTATACAGTATCACTCGAGCTGTCTTTGGTTTGAAGGTACGAGTTCATTTTTGTTGCATCTATTGAACGGCAATTATGTTTATTGTTTTCACTGATTAAATATAATATCACCTTACTATCCTATCAGCTAAAACTCTCACGATCTAACAGCTTCTCCAATACTGAGAGCATCTTCAAAAGTAGCATCCATGAATATGACAGCTTTTCCAGTAGTATCTTCAATGAATCCGATAGCATTTCCAGTAGTAACTTCTATGAATCCAACAGCTTCCATAAACCCGACACCTCTCAATAGTAACTTCCAGAAATCCGACAGCTTCTTCAACAGTAGCTTCTAAGAATCCAAAAGTTTCTCCAGAAGTAGCTTCAGTGAATCCAACAGTTTTTCCAGTAGTAGCTTCCATGAATCCGACAGCTTCTCTAATAGTAGCTTCCATAAATCCGACAGCTCCCCAGTGGAAACATCCAGGAATCTGACAGGTTGTCCAGCAGACACTCCCATGATTCCACTAGCTTTTCCAATACAGGATCCAAGAAACCGACAGCTTTTCCAGTAGCAGTTTCCAGGAATCCAACAGCTTCTCCAGTAATAGTTTTCAAGTATCCGTTAGCCTCTCCAGTAGCAGCGTCCAGGAATCTGACAGCTTCTTCAACAGTAACTTCCATAAATCCCACAGCTTCTCCAACAGTAGCTTCCAGAAATTCAAAAGCTTCTCCAATAGTAACTTCCACAAATCCCACGGCTTCTCCAACAGCAGCTTCCAGGAATTTGCAGCTTCTCCAACAGTAGCTTCCATAAATTTGACAACTCCCTAGTAGTAAGTTCCAGGAATCCTACAGGTTTTCCAGCAGTAACTTCCACGATTCCACTAGCTTTTCCAATAAAGGTTCTAAGAAACCGACAGCTCCTCCAGTAGTAGCCTCCAGGACTCCGTTAACCTTTCCAATAGCAGCTTCCAGGAATACTACTGCTTCTCCAATAGTAGCTTATTTGAAGCCAATAATATAACTGTACATCTGTACTACTGACTACAGCTGATTAAATCGTTCTGTGATGTTAGAGTTTTCAAAGAATTACTGCGATTAAACAAACAAGGGAGTTGACGTAAACCGGCTAATCCTAAATGAGTCGAAATGTATTTGTGAAATGGAATCGAATTTTCTAATGGGATTTTTTTTTTTTGCAATTTTTTTAGTCTTCCTCTACGTTATTTTTTTATTAATGATTAGATACCAGGGTAAAAAAATAGTCTAAATCTCCCCTCCCCCTCAACATCAAAGTACTACCATTATGATTATACAAACTGTTATTATTAATTTAATAAAGCATTACCAAGTTGTTTTCCAACTTTCACCAATAATTTACGCGGAGAGGTGAAACGTCTGTTGAAGAAGAAGAAGAAGAGAAAAAAAAGAGATAAAGCCTAACTACACAAGATTGTGCTTTTGGATATTACATATTTTAAAGGAACAGTTTGTATTTTTTTATATATATAAATTGGATAATATAAACATCTGCCGTTGGCCCATCTCCAAATAGAGACGTATTCCTATGTAAACATACGATTTCTTAATTATGTATAAATAATGTTAAACTGGCTCGCAACTTAAAATTTTCAACAAAAAAGAAATTACATCACAACATATATTCTAGAAAAATTTATTATAAAATTAATTATAAAATTGACTGATGAAAGAATGTTTAAATGTGAGAGAAATATAATAATTAATAATTATAAATCTTTGGAGGGAGGCATGGCTTCCGAAGATGACGCATCCTAATATTAATGTAGTTTTAGCTTTCTTTTAATTAAAGAAAACTATTGAGATGGCTATTTGTGTGTCCGTCCGCCATTTTTCCGTCCGCCCTCAGGTCTTAAAAACTACGCGAGAGGGCTGCAAATTGGCATGTTGATCAACCACCACCCAATCACCAAACATACCAAATCACAGTCCTCTAGCCTCAGTGGTTTTGATGTTTATTTAAGGTTAAACTTAGCCATGATCGTGCGTCTGGCCATCACCGGGTCGTGGCTGAAAGTTTCATGGGTCGCGGCTCGCTTGTTCTCTCGCCAGTAATGTTTCATTTGCATGAGAGATAAAAAGAATGAAACAGAAATATTTTTCGCCAGATAATGGAAAGACGTCGAGCTAACGCCTCGTTACAGGAATAGGAATGCATAGGAATGTTGGATTGAACTCTTTAACAGTTCCTCCTGCTTTACATTCGGGTGATTTTCCTGCTCTACATATAAACGAACTTCCTACTCCAAATGCGAGCGACCTTCCCCAACTACGTGTAAGTGAACTCTCCATTCTGTACACAAGCGAATTTCCCGCTCTACAAGCAAGCAAACTCCCTACTCCAAATACAAGCAACTGCAAGCGCGAACTCCCTACTCCACAAGCAAGCAAACTCTCTACTCTACATCCGAGACCCTCTTATTCTGCATGCGTGAGAACTCCCTACTCCGAATACACGAACTCACCACTCTACATGCCGGCCAACACTCCCTACTCAACACGCAAACAAATTCCCTACTCCAAATACAAGGGAACTTCCTGCCCCAAAAGCATGCAAACTCCCTCCTCCGATTACGAGCCAACTCCCTACTCTACATACTAGCGACATTCTTACTCTGCATGCAAGCAAACTCCCTGCTCCACATACAAGTAAGTTTCCTTACCCTCAATACAAGTGACCCGCTTGTGTCTTAATGAGATATTTGCATTTGGGCAAAAACCTGTCATTTGTAAAAACCTCCGTCATTTGTAAAAACATCTGTCATTTGTAAAAACATCTGTCATTTGTATCAAAACAGAAATGATTTTTTTCCAGTGATTTCCATGTAGGAAAAATAATTATTAATAATCCATTTTTGCACGCCTAGGCAGCTGGTATGCTCAGCACCCTAATATGGAACATTGGCAATCTAAGCAGCTGGTAGGGTCAGCAACCTAATAGAGAACATTGGCAATCCAACTGGGGAACATCTGCCTCCTTAGTAGTAGGGAAGAACTGTGAGAAAAATAACCACGTCCCTACAATCGTAATTAGGATTTGAGATATCAATGAAAAAACACAGAGAAAATTTTGTTTAATAATAAATGTGCCAAATGCAAGTGTAAACAAGGCATAATGATATTAATAAAAAAAAAGTTGAAATAACAAACATGCAATCAGTCAAGTCATTTCGAAACAACATCTTGAAAGCACCTGGTAAAAAATGCACCTAATCACAAAATAACCTGCACAGAGAGAGAGAGAGAGAGAGAGAGAGAGAGAGAGAGAGAGAGAGAGAGAGTTTTTCACGTGATATTAATGATATTAAACAATCACATGTACCTGTGTGTGTGTGTGTGTGTGTGTGAGAGAGAGAGAGAGAAAGAGAGAGAGAGACCTTACCTTACAGACATTACATCTTGTTCGGGTTGCCCCAGGTCCCTCAGTGTGAGGCACCTCTAATGTCTACCAGAGAGTTGCTAGTACATCTTCCGGTATATTTTGCATCTTCCAATCTTGGATGGTCTAGGATGCAGCTTAGATATTTGTCGAGCTTATTCTTAAACACATCTACGCTCACTCCTGATATATTCCTCAGATGAGCTGGCAACGCACTGAATAGACGCTTCATTATCGATGCTGGTGCGTAGTGGATTAATGTCCTGTGTGCTTTCCTTATTTTTCCTGGTATAGTTTTGGGCACTATTAAACTACCTCTGCATGCTCTTCCTGATATTTTTTAGCTCCATGATGTCTTCGGCTATTCCTATCTGTTTCCATGCCTGAATTATCATGTAGCGTTCTCTTCTCCTTTCTAGACTATATAATTTTAAGGATTGTAATCTTTCCCAGTAGTCAAGATCCTTAACTTATTCTATTCTAGCTGTAAAGAACCTTTGTACACTCTATTTGTGCAATATCCTTTTGATAGTGTGGGTAACATATCATATTGCAATATTCAAGTGGGCTACGAACATATGTTTCATAAAGCATAATCATGTGTTCAGCTTTTCTTGTTTTGAAGTGCCGTAACAACATTCCCATTTTTGCTTTACATTTTGCCAATAGAATTGCTATTTGATCATTGCATAACATGTTCTTATTCATCATCACACCAAGGTCTTTAACTGCTTCCTTGTTTGTGATTGTCTCATTATTAGGTCCCCTATATGTATATAGCTTTCCTTCTCTGTCTCCATAATTTATTGATTCAAATTTATCAGAGTTAGATACCATCCAATCATATACTTTATTAAGGTCTCTTTGTAGCGCGTTCCAATCTTCATCACAAGTAATTTCTCTACTTATTCTTGTGTCATCGGCGAAACTACTCACTACCGAGTCCTTAACATTACCGTCTATGTCTGCAATCATAATAACAAACAGTACTGCAGCTAACACCGTACCTTGTGGCACACTGGATATTACCTTAGCTTCATCTGATTTCTCATCGTTTGCAATAACTATCTGTTTTCTGTTGTGTAGAAATTCTTTTAACCATCTTCCTACTTTATCCACAATATTATGTTTTCTAATTTTCTTCGCTAATATATTATGATGTACCTTGTCAAAAGCTTTTGCAAAGTCTAGATAAACCACATCTGTTTCATTTCCGCTTTTCATATTTTTGTATATATGTTCTCACGGTGGACTAACAGTTGGGTTTGTGTACTTTTTCCAGTTACGAAACCATGTTGTCCTTTATTAAACAAATTATTTTTTATTAAATGTTTCATAATATTTTTCTTCATTACCCTTTCATACACTTTCATAATATGTGATGTTAGACTCACAGGCCTATAATTACTTGACTCTAGTCTTGATCCACTTTTGAAAGTAGGGGTAATATATGCTAATTTGTGCTCATCATAAATCTTGCCTGTATCTACACTTTGTCTTAATAATATTGCAAGTGGCTTTGCGATAGAATGAACTACTTTCTTTAACAAAATAGCAGGGACACCATCAGGCCCTGCAGGAGCTCCATTTTTAATTTCATTAATAGCCTGCACAATATCAGCTTCATTAATATCTATGTCTGCTAAATATTCACTATTTTCATCCTTTACTTCTATATCATTATCTTCATTATCAATTCTAGGGGTGAATTCTCTCTTATATCGTTCTGCCAATATGTTGCATATTTCCTTTTTTTCATTCGTTAATCTCTCTTCAATTCTTAGAGGGCCTATTTCTATTCTTCTTTTATTCATCTTTTTTGCATCCGAGTACAATAGTTTGGAGTTTTGCTTGATATTTACTAGGGTGTTTTCTTCCAAGTCCCGTTTTTCCTTTTCTTTTGATTATATAATCTTTTGTTCTGCATTTTCTATCTTACTTTTTAGTTCGATCACTTTCCATGCATTTTTTTCTTTTGCAAGACCTTTTTTCCACTTTCTGATTTTCTGGAACAAGATCCTTCTGTCTCTTGGTATGCATGACTGATGTTTACTTTTCTTCTTCGGTATATATTTATCCACTATTTTCTCTAATATTTTATATAATATCTCCGTATTTACCTTTATATCATCACTTACGAAACTGTTATCCCAATCTTTGTTTAATTCTTCATTTATTTCTGACCATTTTATATTTTTACAGTAGAAGTTGTATTTTCCATATCCTTCCCACTTTTTCATTTCTTGCTTATCTCTGTTTTCACTTGCTTTGGAATGGACTGTTAATTCTATGACATTATGGTCTGAAATACTCGCATTATAAACTATTATTTCTTTAACATAATTCACCTCGTTCACAAATACTAGGACTAAAGTATTTTCCTTCCTTTTTGGCAAGTGATTTATTTGTTGAATGTTGTATTCTAGTAGCATATCTAATAGCTTTTCGAATTGCCTCTTATCTTCTGCATACTATTACTCTCTTTTTTATATGTATAAATACAACCACCTCCTATTCGTTCTTTCCAGTCTACGAAAGGAAAGTTAAAGTCTCCGGATAGGAGAATAGTCCAGTCCTTGTGATTTCTACCAATTTTTCTATTATTGTGTCAAACTGTTTAGTATTAGGGGGTCTATATATTACTATGTTCATTAATTTTTCACATTCAAATTCTACCGCTATTAGTTCACATTCTGAGTTACTATATTTCTCATATATTTTTCCTTGTTTTTTGTCTTTCCCATATATCACGGTTCCCCCTTGATTCCTATTTTTTCTATCTGATCTATAAGTTTGGAACCCTTTTATTTGATCGTCATTCCCAGTCTCTTGGGAATACAAGGTTTCACTTATATTCATTATATCTATTTTCTTTTCAATTAGGGTTAGTTCTTCTATGTACTATTTTTCTTTTTGAGTTACTCGTAACTAAACCCTGCGCATTCATCACTATGATGGTTTGCGTATTTCTCCTTCATTTAATATGGGTAATAATAAGGATTTTCCCATGTCTCTTTCCTGTTCTGGTATGTTGTTCTTTTCTTCATTTCCAGAAATTCTGACATTAAAAAATCCAACTTTTCCATAATATTTGATCTTCCTTCATCACAATTATTCATTTTGTGTCTGAATCTACAATTTTCTCCATATCTGCAATATCCTCTTGCATCGTAAATACAGTATCTATCTCTTGAGCTGTATCTTGGGCTGTATCTTGGGCTGTATCTTGGAGCTGATGCTTGGAAATTCTTTGCTGACACTCCATATCCCGGTGATGGCTTGCTTTTTTCCTTCACCTCATATTCTTTGTTCCTCTCTTTATTTGTTTCTTTCTTATTTTGGATTTTACTATTTGATTGATTATTTAATTTATTTTGATTCATGCTACAGGGTGCATATATTTAAATTTTTTGCCGCAGAGAGAGAGAGAATTACTTTTTCACGTGATATTAAACAATCACAAGTACCCGAGAGTGAGAGCTTTTCACGTTAAATTAAATAATCACTTGTACCTGAGAGAGAGAGAGAAAGAGAGAGAGAGAGAGTTTTTCACGAGAAATTAAGCAATGACACTTAATAGCAGCCAAGTGCTGAACTTCGACCGAACAGCAGCACATTGAACTTGGCTCCCCCCTCCGTCCGTCCGTCTTCTTCTTCCGCTCGCGCGGGCGCTACCCAACCGACGGTGACCCGAAATTAATCATGACGGGCGTCAGATATCATCAGCAATTAGTGTAATAAGCCATGATTATTGAATTATCCACGCCAAATTGTTTCTCTGCCATTACTCACCTATGTCCATTAACATCGCGGTAACGTTATTACGTATGAAAACAATGGAGTTTACAGAGCTGTTAATGTATGGAACAGGAGCGAGCGGTGTCCAACACCCTCCCTCCCTCCCTCCCCTGTTATTCATCATTCATTTCATACATTCCGCTTGATTTTTTTTAACGTGAGGGAATTGTTCCGTGATGGAGGAGGGAGGAGGGAAAGTCGTCTAAACAAACAACTGCTGATGAGTTTGTATTGTTATTTTCTTTTAAATAAAAGGAAATATCTTCTAATGTTATCAGTGATTTGCAAATGCAGTTCACTGATCCCTGATAAATTATTCTAATTTAGACTATCGTATATAGAGTTTTATGAACTTCACATTAGTGTATCTCTGGTACTCATAAACACAGACACATATCTTACACATACGTAACTTGATGATTTATATGCATTGTGTATGCGTTGCACACCAATGCAAACTTCCCATAGACTACACATTTAAATACACGTTTTAATATGAAAAAAAAGTATAAGGAAGATATGTAAAGCCAAGTGCTTAATAGGCTTATGTGCAAGAGGACTTTCAGTTTTAAAACAGATCCGGAATAAATTGTTTGAATTCAATAACTACCAGACGAGATTTTACAAACTGTTCAGTGAATGGTTTATGATGATAAATGCAAAAGCTGCGTTTTTGCAGAAAAAGGGAAAATGTAAAATGAAAGCGCTCTTTTAAAGTACTATTTTGAATGAGTTCATTTCATAACCTTGTACAGTACGACAGCTTTTCTTGCCAATGGTGTACTTCAAACTAACATATTTAGTGGCCAGTGACACAATGCCAATGACAACGCAAGGCAAAATAACTAAAAAAAAAAAAGTCACTGAGATCACATATTTTACAGAAACCCACAGTTCTTAAAAATCTCGTGGTCAATTACGAAATTAATCTGATCAATTTCCACCGATGATTTTTTTTTCTTTTTTTCATAAATATTTTGATAGTGAATAGATGGGTGTAGCCTATTTTGAACAGGAACTTTAAAGGGCCAACATTTCATAGAACTCTTAAATTAAAAGGATTTATGTCTTGGCCTTATAATACGCCATCATTTAATAAGATCTCTGTCTTGGTTTGATGATATCCCATTATTTGGTTATTACTCGCTTACTAAGACATCAGCACTTAATAGGAAGCCATTCCTGGCTTTTATTTAATGCACCACCCATTAAAAGGATCTCTCTAATAGCTTGATAACATATCAACATCAAATTGTATTGGATTTTGCTTATGTAAGACGTCAGTATATGACAGAATTTCCTTTTGCGTTTTTTTAAACATAAAAAATTAATTGGATATGTGATTTGGCTTTATAATTCACTAAAATATTATAGAATTTTGAATTTACTCTACAGTAGCAACATTAACGGTAAAAGGTTCTCTGCCTCAGTTTCATGATACACCAACAATCAGTGGAATATCTGTCTTGGCTTTAAATTACACCATAATGGAATAAGATTTCTATTTGGCCCTTTGAAACAACAACATTTAACTGGATATCTATCCTGGCTGAAATGAGTCAGCATTTAATGGCATTTCTATCTTAGCTTTCAAATACTGCACATCAACATTTAAAAGGAGATATATCTTGCCATTATAATACGTTGAAATTCAGTGGAATGAATGTTGCAGCCATTCAGGGCAACATTTAATAGGATTTCCGTCTTGGCTAAGTAATAAAGGGACACTTTATGTGCAAGCTCTAATTGCATGTTGGTTCTTTGTACAGCTGCACTAACCTCTTATCGCTTGCAAGCAAAGGAAAAACTTGATATTTATTTTACCATTACCATATCACGCAACTGTATAGGTATCCTTTAATCTGCAATGTTCAATACTCAGTGTTCAATGTTCACTGAAATAATAATGGAAATTTAAATCAACGTCCGAAACCTCTGCCTTGGCTTTGATACTTCGAGAACTTTTGTAGTCACAAGGGTTACAAAATTAACAATTATTAATTAGAACCTTCTTGTAAATCACATTTAACATCATTCTGTGTGTGTGTTTGTGTGTATATATGTGTATATGTGTGTATGTATATATATATAATATATATATATATTTCTATATATATAATATATATATATATATATTTATATAATATACATATATATATATATATTTATATATATATATATATCTATATATATATATATATATATACATATATCATTATATATGTGCAGTTGGCGATAGCGTTCTTATATGTAAATATTCATACTCCTTTCGTTGGGTACAAATATATGCAAATTCGTATAACAGTAGTATCTAATGCTTATTTGTAACTCAAGTGTATATATATATATATATATATATATATATATATATATATATATACTGAATAATACTTCTATGCTTACTTTTAAGCAATGCCTAGCTAAAAATAAAGGATACCTCGTTAAGTTGCAGATTGCAGTATGAAATCATTGCTTGGGTGGGGCACCTTTTGGTAAAGTGGAAAAGAGAGAGAGAGAGAGAGAGAGAGAGAGAGAGAGAGAGAGAGCATAAGGAGGAGCAGGAGGAGAGGGAGGGGGAAGGGGCAGGGAAGGAGGGGGTGGGGAACCTTTTCGTAAAGTGGAAAAGAGAGAGAGAGAGAGAGAGAGAGAGAGAGAGAGAGAGAGAGAGAGAGAGGAAGAGGAAAAGGAGATGGAGGGAGGGAGACGGAAGGGAAGGAGGGAGAGAAGGAGGGAAGAAGGGAGGGAGTTGCAGAAAAAGAGGGGGGTGGGGCATCGTGTGTCCAGGCTATGAATTATCCCGGAGTTATGGAGTTGTAAATTACCGAGTCCCTCTGCGTCTGTTCCAGCAACCGCCTCATCGGTATAATTCAGTCGCGCATGATAACTCAGGATAATGGGTGCGTGTTCGTCTGTCCATTGGATAAAGGGACAACCTGTGAGGTATACAAGGATGCAGTCAGGCAGCGTCGTGGATAAATAACTCTTTGGGAGAAGGCAGCGGGTTTTATATGTACGAGTAGCCAGGAAACGCGTCTCGAGAGAGAGCGTATGAAAAAGGCGAATGGGAGTTCGGTGGGTAGGTGGGGGGCAGCTGTGGATATCTCATTAACAGTGCTGAAACAAGAAGCTGAGCCGTATAATGAGTGGTTAAGATTTCGGATAAAGGAGTTCTCGGAGTTCCGGGCGAAGCTTCACTATATATAATGCTTCGAAATGAAGTTAAGGACCGAGCAGAGGTTAATCATCAGTAGAAGTTAAATTAGTTCTGGGTAAAACAACAGTCACAGATTAACCTTACAAACGAACCCACACAATACACCATTACAACAACAACAACAACATAGTAAAACTAAGCGAAAATTAGACTAGCTTTTGGTGAAACAACAGTCACAGATTAACCTTTGAGATCAGTCGTCTGCTCCCTTCCGCTTACAAACGAACCCACAAACACAACACCACCACCATCACAACAACAAAATAGCAAAAATAAATGAAAATTAGACAAATTTTTGGTGAAACAACAATCCCAGATTACCTTTTGAGATAGGTCAGCAGCTCCATTCCGCTTTCAATTGAGTCCCCCGCAAAACAACACCACCACAACAACAAGAGAATCAAAATAAAATAAAATTAGTCGAGTTCGGGGTGAAACAACAGTCCCAGATTACCTTTGGAGATAAGTCGTCCGTTCCCTTCCACCTTTCAAGAACTCACACACACAACACCACAACTGCAACAACAAATAAATAAATAAAAGATAATTGCAATAATGATGAAAGAAGGCTGCGAAACAAACATGCCAGGTAAATGGGCAAACAAGGAAAACAAGGACACCATGGCTACTCCGCGAACTAGTGTAAACAAAAACGTCGAAACACCTAACTGAGAGAGAGGGAGAGAGAGAGAATGGGGAAAGAGGTAATAAAACAAAAACTATGAATAAAAGAAGAGAGAGAGAGAGAGAGAGAGAGAGAGAGAGAACAAAATCGAAAATGGAAAAGATAGCAATACAATGAAAATAGAACAAATGAAGAGATAGAGAGATAGAGAGAGATACACACAGTCAGAGAAGGCCAAACATGGATAATAGAAGGAAACTAAGGGGGATTAATAACAGAAAAACAAGAATAAAACAAGAGAGAGAGAGAGAGAGAGAGAGAGAGAGAGAGAGAGAGAGAGAGAGAGAGAGACCGCAGCCAAGGATAAAAGCTGTTATGTATTCAGCGCCGCTATAATGTATTCACGCGGCAGTTGGATCTGCAATTTAAATAACATCAAACACCAAATTAGTTGAGAAACAAAGGTAAAATGCGGGGGATATTGCATATTAGCCTCCATAAAAGCCCGCCTGTGCACGATACAGTGGGAGAGAGAGAGAGAGAGAGAGAGAGAGAGAGAGAGAGAGAGAGAGAGAGGGCAAACAAGGAATAAAAGAAGAAAACTAAAAGTGGAGAATAAAAGGGAGAAGGGAATAACGAGAGAGAGAGGATGAGAGGAGTGATAGAGAGAGAGAGAGAGAGAGAGAGAGAAGGGCAAACAAGGAATAAAAGAAGAAAACTAAAAGTGGAGAATAAAAGGAGAACAGGGAATAACAGAAGAAAGAGAGAGAGAGAGAGAGAGAGAGAGAGAGAGAGAGAGAGAGAGAAGGGCAAACAAGGAATAAAAGAAGAAAAATAAAAGTGGAGAATAAAAGGACAGGGAATAATAGAAAAGAGAGAGAGAGAGAGAGAGAGAGAGAGAGAGAGAGAGAGAGAGAGAGAGAGAGCAAACAAGGAATAAAAGAAGAAAACTAAAAGAGGATAATAAAAGGAGAACAAATAATAAAAGAAATGAGAGAGAGAGAGAGAGAGAGAGAGAGAGAGAGAAGGGACCACAGAAGAAAACTAGAAAAGGAGAATAAGAGGAAAAAGAATAAGAGAGAGAGAGAGAGAGAGAGAGAGAGAGAGAGAGAGAGAGAGAGACGCGACACGGAAAAAAAGACAAACATGGGAGAGCAGAATTTGGGAAAATGTTAGCATATGGTGGGCGCGTTTTTATGTAAATGTTCACACACGTGCGCAGACATATTTAAAGACATTATATATTTGCATATATTAAACAATTCTGAACGGTTATTTGTACGGAAATATAAATACATATGATAATCTTTGTCATTATAAACTACTCGTTCTGTTCTTTTATTAACCTTTACAGAAAAAGTGTTCAAGTTAACTAAACCTTCCTTATCTAAGGGCATCATCAAATTCCCCGCTATCAGCTTACCTACAGCAGGTGTCTTCCCGTACCCAAACTATTTGGTATTTGGTCTATTTGCATAGGCATTCCCTAACTTTATTTCATTCCAAAAACACGAAGCGCAAAAACCCAAAAAGGAATTGATAAATTTATAGTTCTTTCCGCTATTTATTTATTATAGTTCGCATTTCTAGTGTGTAAAGTTGGCAAGAAATTCTTTTTGATTAGTTTTCTTGAAAATCTTTTTTTGTTCTGCTGGAAATCTGGTTTTACTCTGTTGAAAAACTTTTGCAAATCTGTCGCAAATCTGTTGCTCTGTTGAAAATTGAAAAACCTGTTTCTCAACTGAAAATCTCTCGTTCTGTTGAAAGTATGTTGCCCTACTAAAATCTGTTGCTCCGTTGAAAATCTAATGCTCAGTTGCAAATCTGTTGCTCCGTTGAAAATCTAATGCTCAGTTGCAAATCTGTTGCTCTACTGAAAATCTGTTGCTCTGTAGATATCTATTGCTTTATCGAGAAACTGTAGCTCTGTTGAAAATCTGTTCCTCTATTAGAAATCTTTTGCTCTATTAGAAATCTTTTGTTCTACGGAAAATTCTTTTGCTCTGTTGAAATCTGTTCCTCTATTGAAAATCTGTTGCTCTACTGAAAATCTTTTGCTTTATTGAAAATCTGTTGCTCTGTTGAAAATCTGTTCCTTAACTGCAAATCTGTTGCTCTATTGAAAATCTATTGCGCTGTTGAAAATCTGTTGCTATTAACCCCCTAAAGACGAGTATGTTTAAACAATCTCAAGTTGCAGATTTTAGAAAAAGTTTACTAGACCTAAATGTCAACTTATGTAAGGGTATATCGTCCTGATGTTAACTGATATTTACGACACAATTATTCACTTCGATTTCATAGAAAGACTTTCGCCAATGTTATGACGTAACGGAACACCTAGAAGTGATTCTCTTGTTCTGAGCGAGAGAGCAAATCCGGCATTCTATTTGATAAGAAAAGAAATATACACCCGAAAAATGCAAACAATAAATATATGTCATGTCTGGAAGAGGCGAAAGTGGAGAAGCATAACTACTAGCATTCTTAACCTGCCGTTTTTGGGGAACTCGAGTGGACAGGCAACGCCTTCCCAGGAGAGATCAAGTTAGTGTAAATAAATTGGTAAAGTTTTAAAGCCAGTTGTAAACTGCCTGTTACACAACGTGTACGTCTCCTCGAAATATTAGAAGAAAATGTATAACCCTCTCTTTTGTCCTGATGTAAGCAAGTCAACTCAGATTAGTACATTTATAAATAAATATAGGGATAACTATTATTTAGGATCACCAATGTACAAACTATACGAATAATATATATATATATGATATATATATATATCTCTATATATATCTATATATATACATGATAGATGTATATATATATATGTATATTATCTATGTGTATATATATATTATATGTATGTATATGTCTATCTATTATATATATAAAATATAGTATATACATATATATGTATACATATAGACACCCCCCTCTTGCTCTCTCTCTCTCTCTCTCTCTCTCTCTCTCTCTCTCTCTCTCTCTCTCTCTCTACTCCAACACGATCGAACCGGAAATCAATACTTCCAGATCCAGGTCAGTTGAAAGAAAGGGAAAGTTTCCAAATCCTGCCATCTTGCATAATCTTGTCATTGGAATATTATTATTCGTTACCGCTGATAACATCAAATGAAACAAATTAGTTTCTCAACTTTATTTCTCGCTCGGTCAAGTGTTTCGTAATTAATGGTCCATGATCCTGTAATTATTTGCGGGTGAATTACAATGAAGCTGATCACGATTTGTTTTTTGTGAATTCGGACGTTCAAGGGCTGTCAGGCGAATTTTTTTATGATTGGGTCATATATATATATATATATATATATATTATATATATATATATATAATATATATATATATATATATATATATATATATATATATATATATATATATATATATATATTATATGGACAGACGCACAGATAAAAACACAATCAAATTCGTAAACTCCTTGAGGAAGGTATTTTTGCATTAACAGATATAGAATAAATATGTTTGGTTTATATATATATATATATATCTATATATATATATATATATATACTATACATACATACACACACAGTAGTGTTGGGCTTTACATATAAATGTACTAATAACATTTCCATTGAAATTCCCTCCTATTCTATGAAATGGCAAGAATATATGACTATAATACAACTACCGCTTTAACACCAATTATTATTTTACTTTTTTACTGCAATTTGCAATCACTGATAAATAATATAATCGACTGAGAATTCCGCAGTTACTATTTCTTGAATGATGTTGACCCATATAATGGTAATAATTTAATATGAATATATGTCCTCACGTTGCACATTATTGGCTTATATACAACTCTTGCAAGTGACTAAGTATGTGCATGTTAGATATCATTACTATAATAATAGTACCCAAAAGTAGGGCTGAAAGGTCATAATAAATGGGCATAAAACCAGTATGATGGTACATCGCAGGTAATATCTATGTCCTATCTCAAATAAATGGTCACTTGAATAGCATAGCAATTACCAGTAATATATGGTTCTGCTATTTTCTTAAGGTCAGTTACTATATGTACACACGTATGTATACATAAATACATACATACACATACATTTATGTGTATATACAGTATATATATACGCACAAATTTATAATTAAACATTCACTATATGTTTATTATTAGTTCGTGTTAACTAATAGATACCTGATACTGGTGTTTCTATTTTTTTATATATAGATAGCTCATTCTGGCTCTTTTTTTTACATCGAGGAATTAGAAGTGGAACCAGCTTTCAGACTGATCCAGTTCCCAGTGTGGACCCAGATCTCAGACGATCCAGTTGCCAATGTGGGACAGTTTTCAGACTGATCCAGTTCCCAGTGTGGTCTCAGATTTCACACTGATGCAGTTCCCAAAACTGAACCAGATTTCAGACTGATCCAGTCCCCAGTGTGGAACCAGATTTCACACTGATCCAGTTCCCAGTGTGAACCCAGGTTTCAGATGGATCCAGTTCCCAATGTGGAACCAGATTTAAGATGGATCCAGTTCCCAGTGTGGAACCAGACTTAAGATGGATCCAGTTCCCAGTGTGGAACCAGATTTAAGATGGATCCAGTTCCCAGTGTGGAACCAGATATCAGACTGATCCAGTTCCCAGTGTGGACCCAGATTTCAGACAATCCAGTTCCCAATGTGGAACCAGATTTCAGACTGATCCAGTTCCCAGTGTGGAACCAGATTTCAGACTGATCTGACCAGTTCCCCATGTGGGCCCCAGATTTCTGACTCATCCAGTTCCTGATATGAAACCGGATTCCAGATTGATCCAGTTCCATTTGTTGAACCTATTTCCTATGGATTTAATGATAGATGAGGAACCGGATTTCATATGGATCCAGTACTAAGCACAGGAACCAGACTTCTAATAAATTCGGTTCCGGATGTGGACACGGATTTCATTTGATTTCGGTTACGGACGTGGACCCAAATTCCAGATGGTCTCCAGGTTCAGTAATTGGATCCGGTTTTCGGATGGCTCCAGTTCCATATGTGGACCCAGGATCCTCAAGGGATTTTTTTCCTATGCTCATCAGATTTGATAACAACATATGATAATCAATAATTTGAAAATCAATACCAATGTGATTGGACTCTTGTGGTATCATTTCTCAACTCGCAAGGTTCCAGTCAAATCAGGACAGCTAACCAGGTTTATGGCGTTTTTCTATTTTTATTATTTCTTTTTTATTATTATCTTATTTTTATTATTTTTATATGTGTTTCTCCATTATGTCTATGCTCATAATCTTATAATTACCTTTGTTTAACATTGGCCTTAGCCCTTATTTCTTATTTTAGTCTCTATGATGGGATCGCTTCACGGGCTGCCAAAGATCAAGAGCCAGCGCTGGCATAAGGCCATCTTTAATTAAAACAACGACGACAACAACAAGATCTCTCTAATGTAACCTTCGGATGACCGCAGTGAAGAACAAGAATATAAAAATAGAAAAAATCTGCTCGAAAAAACTTTAAGGAGACTGCATGATAAAATAAAAACAACTAGCCTTTTATAACTCCTCTCTCTCTCTCTCTCTCTCTCTCTCTCTCTCTCTCTCTCTCTCCCCGTTGCCAGTTAATGTTGCTGACTTAATGTAAAGACAACCAGTGAACGAGCCGTCCGTGGCGCACATCATTTGTCTCTATTCTCTTTGTTATTCTTTACGATCCCTCACTATCCTTACGATCCTTATGAATATGGAAGGAGGAGGAGGAGGAGGAGGAGGAGAAGGGAGGACAAAGAAGGGCGGGAGGAGGAGGAGGGGGAGGAGGAGGAGGGGAGGAGGAGGAGAGGAGGAGGAGGAGAGGGGTAGGGGGCAAGCAGGACCTTTCATGCTAAAGCGAAGCCATATATCATCGGTAATAATACGCTGTCAATTGTGCCATGCATCATTCTCCTGACAGGTATTGTGATACCCCCTTAGTACTCGGGCCATTGTGTGCCCCGTCGAGACTGACTTACGATGATTCGGGTACAGGATGGAGTACATGCATAATTAATTGCGATCGAGTGGTTGGGGTTGTTGTTGTGGTGGGGGGGGGGGGGGGGGGGGGGGGGGTGGGGGGGGGAAGGAGGAGACAGAGACAGGAGAGGAGGTAGGTAGGTAGAAACAATATAAAGAGGCCCTGATGAAAGACTGTATCAAATTACATGAGAGGAGGATTAATCCGACGATGCATTCTGAAAGGATAAGTCGTGCGCCATTTCTGGTCAATCTCCTGGACAAGAAGAAGAAGAAGGGTCTTCTCTCTCTCTCTCTCTCTCTCTCTCTCTCTCTCTCTCTCTTGTCATTTGGTGGGTGGCTGGGTATAGTATATACCCTCTTCCGAGAGACCTGTTCAGGGTATGCAGATGAGCGATCGCTCATTTTGGCATTATAAGTGGTTTATCTGACGCCTCTGCGTCTTGGTCGTTTTATGACTCTCGGCCACAATTCTCCTTTTTTTTATTATTATTATTATTTACAACCTTGAGGCTGCCGCAATTCAACAGCTGTTCCTCAGTCGACGAGGAGAGAATGGTCGCTTATGGACTATTTGCTTTTTTGTAAATAAAATCGAGGAAAGAAAAAGCGATGGACTTTACTTTTTTCATTCAAGAAAAATCAATCGATTTTTACTTTCCATTATGATTGTATTGTATAAAAGTATGCACACTTGAATGTGATGTACAGTAACTAAAATATGCGGACTATATACATACTATAGACACACATTTATACACATTTTCATTCAAGAAAAATCAATTGATCTTTCCTTTCCTATGAAATTATATTGTATTAAAGTATGCACACTTGAATGTGATGTACAGTAACTAAAATATGCAGATTATATACATACATATAGACATACATTTATACAAACACACATACATGCATACATACACACAAACACTATTTATATATAATATATATAATAAAAAAAATTGCTGATTCAGTCAGATCATCAGCATCTGTCGCTGATAATTCTTTTCAGGTGAAGCAGAGGTAATTTACTATAATCTTCAACAATGAATCTCCACCAAATAGAGGGTGTTGGCTTGTCTCTCATCTGATAGATACGTATAGGATGATTTAAGCAGCATAAACGTGTGTTTTAAAAGCGTCAAAAACGTGTTAAAAGATTCCCCATGACTTGAGCAATGCTTTGGAAATCAAATAATAGATAGATAGATAGAATGAAAATCAAATAATATGTTCACTTTTTTCATGTCTGCTTTACTCTTTGTGGAAATTGACTACTTTGCTTTGATTTAAAAACTTCTTGTATTCAGTCAATATGTTCACTTTTTTCATGTCTGCTTTACTCTTTGTGGAATTTGACTACGTTGCTTTGATTTAAAAACTTCTTGTATTCAGTCAAGACATATGTAGTAATTCCACTGCACTTTGCAAACGCTAAACAAATGAACCATCTTAACCGTTATCTTTCATTGCAAATGTGAATGGGATGATACAACGTTGCTCTTTGCAATATAATACAAATGACTGACTGATTAAACAATTTCGTAAAATGGCCTCGCAGCCACCATGATTATCGATGGTGAATTAATCAACTCTACTTTAAATATTTAATATTTTTTCTATGACACATTTTTTTAACTGACTGATGGAAGTTATCTCGCGTAACAACAAGTGAAACCTTTACTCAATTTATTAAGACTTCATTTCCTTCTGACTGTTTTAACTGAACACGAATCCCTCGAATAAAACCATAAATATTTTCAACAATGAAATTTCATATTATCATCCTCAATAATTCGAGAACTTTAGCCTCAAAATAAAAGTCAGGTATATATATATATATATATATATATATATATATATATATATATATATATATATATATATATATATATATATATATATAATATATATATTATATATATATATATATATTTATAAACAGACATGCATACACCCGGCTCGGATCATGTGCCAAAACTGGCGTTCGATGTGGACCCAGATTTTGGATGGATCCAGCTCTGGTGTCGATTCAGATTTCAGAAGAATCTAGTTTTGGATGTGGACTCGTTTGTGGGTGTCGACTCAGATTTTCAGATAGATCGAGTTATGGATGTGGACCCAGATTTTAAATTGACCCAGTTCTGTATGCAGCGCCAGATTTCAAATGGACCCTGGTTTCAAATAGATCCAGTACTGGTTGTGGACCCAGGTTTCAAATAGATCCAATTCTGGATCGGGACCCAGATTTTAAATGGATCCAATTCTGGTTGTAGGCCTAGATTTCTGATGGATCCAGTTCTGAGTGTGAACCCAGATTTCTGATGGATCCAGTTCTGAGTGTGAACCCAGATTTCTGATGGATCCAGTTCTGAGTGTGGACCCAGATTTCTGTTGGATCCAGTTCTGAGTGTGAACCCAGATTTCTGATGGATCCAGTTCTGAGTGTGAACCCAGATTTTCTGATGGCCAGTTCTGATGGTGAACCCAGATTTCTGTGGTCCATTTCTGAGTGTGAACCCAGATTTCTGATGGATCCAGTTCTGAGTGTGAACCCAGATTTCTGATGGATCCAGTTCTGAGTGTGAACCCAGATTTCTGATGGATCCAGTTCTGAGTGTGAACACAGATTTCTGATGGATCCAGTTCTGAGTGTGGACCCAGATTTCTGATGGATCCAGTTCTGAGTGTGGACCCAGATTTCTGATGGATCCGGTTCTGAGTGTGGACCCAGATTTCTGATGGATCCAGTTCTAGGTGTGGACCCAAATTTCAAACAGATCTTGTGGGCCTAGATCTTAAGTGGATACTGTTCTAGATGTGGGCTCAGATTTTAAATGGATCCAGTTCTGGGCGTGGACCCAGATTTCAATGGAATCCAGTTCTTGGAGTGAACCTTGATTGTTAACGGATCCAGTTTTGGGTGTGAACCAAGATACTGTTGATATATCTTATTATATGATGACATAGCATAAGACATCATTTTCAACGTACGTATTGCATGTATATGTGTGTGTTAATTATCCTTTATAATAACTGATGCCATAAATGATAGTTCGAAAGTTACATTTACATGCTGAATACCTTATGTCTTATGAAATAACAAGGAGATAACTGTTAACCAACTCCTTCACTTTATCTGTCTAAAAACATTTATTCTTGATTGGTCTCTGTCTTATTACTTTCTGGTCCTGTGGCTTTGAAAAGTACGGACTGAAATAAGACCGCACCGCATGCAAAGCACGAACATTTGTTTATATTCCGCAAATTTATGCTGGCGGAAGGGAAGCCTATTTTATAACTGGAGGTTGTTCAGAATTGCAAATGTTGTCATAAATTCGCATGCCTTGTCACACCGAGGTTCTGCTCGAGTTCTTGCGTTGCTTTCTCTCTCTCTCTCTCTCTCTCTCTCTCTCTCTCTCCTCGCAGCCCAGATTGAATTATTGCGCGACGCAAATATATTGGCAAGGACGTAAATCAAAGATGCGTGTGAGACGTATAAATAAAGATGGCAGGCGGATGTAAATTGCCTAACGAGGTGCCTCTCACAGGGTCTGACAAATGCGCGGACCAACGAGCTGAAAGCCGAGGAAGAAAAAAAAGAACATAAAATAAAAAAAAATGAACATTGGGTTCGATCCAGTGTGTCAGTCGTAAACTACTGTAAATGGATGTAAATTAGCGGTTCTCACACCTCGGAGAAACACACGTTAAGAATATGTTACATTTTTTTGCTCGCTTTTCGTGCGGGAGAATTCGGAAGGAAAATGAAACAGCTGAATGTTTAACGCGAGGCTATTCAGCTCCGTCAAGGCAGCTGCAGCAGCAGCAGCAGCAGCAACAACAGCGGCAAACTGTTTAGAAGAAGCTTCTACCTAAACCTAAACATTTGCACATTTGCTTTAGTAACCCACTCGCCGAGAAAGAATGTGTCGTTACGTGAAGGCAAATGATAAAGGCGACCCCGCTTTCTTTTTATTTATTTTTCTTTTTTTTTTTTACTCCAAAAGCAGCGTAATGAAAGGCGGACCCCGTGCAAGGAGTGCTTTTATGTCCGACCGAATTTAATGTCTCCGTGCAAAAAGTGTGTTAGAGCTCTATATCACCTTTTAACAATGGGCGAAATTGCTGTACGTTCGCGAGCTTTATTTAAAGGGATGTTCTTTTTCACAATAACTATTTGCATACAAAAAGAGGCGGTATGGAGAAAATTAAACAGAGTTGGGGAAAGCTCTTCAATTGGGGGCAATTTGGGGGCGGGGAGGGGGAGGGTGGGGGGGGGATACCAGCGCAATTCGAAATTCATTTCTATTTTGTTTTCCTCTATGATTTTTTCCCC
>NC_087217.1:52646091-52653591 GCF_015104395.2 Macrobrachium nipponense | reverse complement strand
TATATATATATATACTTTAAGGATTGGCCGTTCTTCTCATTTTCCTTACTAAATTCAATTAAACAGAGATACAAAAAATTTTACCCCTCTCTCTTTCCCTCTTGGTTGTGTATGTGTGTGTGTTACGTGGATTGCTAAGTATTTAGATGATTAGTAATACTGGTTTTCCTAGAAGTATCGATGGACTCGGGACTCTCTCTCTCTCTCTCTCTCTCTCTCTCTCTCTCTCTCTCTCTCTCTCTCTGCACGTATATACGTTTGTGGTTTTGAATGAGGGAAAGCTATCTTATTATGATTTTATTAATTTCTATAAATATTTTGCTAAAACGATGTATTTTTTTCAAATTATTATTATTCATTACAAAGAAGTAACAGCCGATAATGGTAAATACATAAGCAAATTAAAAATTAACTTCATCAATACGTTAATAAATATATAGATAAAGTAAATATAAGGAGAACTGTATCGGGGTGGTAATGCATTGCTTGCACCATTGAAGTTACAATCACAAGACATTCTCAGGGAGACTGTTCCATAGTCCAACAGTGTGGGGAATAAAGGACCTCTGGAACTAAGAATTGTGTTATCAAATTTTCCAAATATTTCTTATTTCATTTTTTCCCTATTTTTCCGTGTATTTCTCATTATTATTTTATTTTCCATATCCTTCCTTTTCCCAGGTTTTCCTAATTTAGCAACACCGCCATAACTGCCTGAAAGACCCTTTAAGACTTCTAAAATTACTTTTTTTTTTTTTTTTTTTTTTTTTTTTGCATTTTCACTCTTTATTACGTTCCCGTAAATCATTTTATCATCGCCTGCGATTGTCTCCTTCCAAGAACTGATTTTGAAAGACCGTTTATACATTTAACTTACAATCATTTTACCAATTTGATTAACATTGCACCACAGATTGAAGGCCATTACCTGGCCAAAGTGGTAGGTGTGCTTGGCCTTGCTTTTAAGGGCGAATGCTGTAGTATATACTTTTTGTTTAGGCGATTGAATATAATTTGTCCAACCTTATAAGCCTTATCTTCAAATAATATAAGTGTTTTATCGTTACTTTAACCCAACTCCCTTTCTCGTCTCGTTTATTGATTTTTCTTTCTTTTCAAACTGAATCTTGTCATCCGTTCGTGAATCTTTCATCCTGAAGCCATCTTTTATCAAACATCTTTATTCAGATTAAATTTGTTTCTTCGTTTTCAAGTTTTATCAACATTTCATGTTTCTCTCTTTACAGTACCGACAGTTTTAAATCCCTCAATTGTGAATTCCTTAATTTTCTTTCTGTCAATGACTGTTGTCTTCTCATAAGGTCTACTCAGTTTTGCACTACTCGTCAGCTAGTGAATCTCCTAAACCAATTATTGTTTCATTATGTTTATGATCTTCATATTTGGAAATGATATTTCCGAATATCCATTCGTAACTGTTATTATTATCCGGCCATTTGTTCGAACTAAGGCTAATTCCACGTGTTATCTATTCCCCTTTGATATCGGTAAATTTATGTTCATTTTCGTTATGTATTATATAAATAAATATATATATATATATATATATATATATATATATATATATATAAATATACTATATATATAGAATACTATATATATATATATGATATATATATAATATATAGAGAGAGAGAGAGAGAGAGAGAGAGAGATTCTTACCAAGTGTATAATTAACCTTTCATTCGGTGCGAGTCCAGGTGGGACATTAACGCACTTTGGAATTTGATTGTATTACTGAAATCACGAGGAAATTTTTTTCATGTTTTTATAATCCATCAACAACAGTTTTCACAGAACGACAAAAGTGAAATATGCAATGATTATTGAGACAATACATGTTTTAATAATTAGAAATAAGACGTGAAACCATAATACCATTATCTAACCTGGACCGTAAAAAATAATAAATAAAAAACAATCCACAGCTGCAATTAAAACTAAGATATTCACTCTCACTCAAAACCATTTACACCATAATTTTTTTTTCTAAATCACATAGTTGAATTACAGCAAAAAGCCTAAACCACACCTTAACAAGTGAACCCGTCCACCGGAGCCAAAAAGCCTCTCCGTGTGTACAGGTGACCGTGCAGCCAGAACTCAGGCCGCTGAGCATGTTCACGGCAGTAAGGGGTTTTGACACAAACGCTAATAATCGACCCCGTGCAAATCCTGACCTTTATTGGCGTCCAATTATGACAAAGAAACACTACGTTATTTCCTCTGTTAGTTTCCTGTGCCGTGATTCATCTGACTAGCATATAGCCCTTGAACAGTTATATCCGTTTTGCTTGAATTTTCAGTTACGGTTCCACTCGTCCCTTGAAAGGGATGGAGACATGACGCCCATTAGGGGGTGGGGGGTGGGGTGTAGGATGAAACCCCATTATAAACCATCTTAGGGGTCCCCACTATAACCCTGCCAAGTTTCATGCCCATCGGACCAGCCGTTTGGCCGTGATTGAATGACTGACGGACGGACAGACATAACGCCCATTACACTCTGATATTTCCCTGGTTAAGAGAATGATGATGATGATGACAACAGTAACACCCAAGGAAATCTGTCTCATTATTTGTGTAGCGTTTCAATCGACTGTTTTAATAAATAACATCGTGAATTATATGAATGAATGTATCGTTAGTAGTAAAGGCATTATTCACTGTGATGTGTCAATTTTGATGGAAAATGTTTTAATTCATTTTATTCGTCTCTCGTCTTGTCCTAACTGCCACCCCCTCCCCCCCCCCCCCCGAATAAAGCGCTTTATTGCTAAAGATTTATTAATTTAGATTATTCATTTATTCACTTATTCGTTCTTCGTCTTCTCAGCTTTCTAAGCCCGGACAAATTAGAATGGGGGAGGGGGAGGGGTTCCAGTTCAGTGAGGGGGGGGGGGGGGGGAGTTGGCATCCATCCTTGAAAACTTATGTCAAAACAAATAATGAAACCTTCAATGTTAGAAACACCCAGTAAAGACCCATTGAAAAACAGCGACCCCAACTTGGTATTAAGCCGGAAGGAATGGAAAAAAAAAGGTGAATATTATGAATAAATAAATCGTCAGCTACAAAATCCTTCTTTGAGGGACAATGAGAAAAGACAATTCATTACAATTTCCATTAACATCTAGATCACAATAAGGAATACCTAAAGCTACACTGCTGGATAATAACCGTATTTGTACCGACTTATTTTGTTATAACTTTTACAGCAGTCGGTTCAAGTGTGCAAAGGTTCGTGGTTGGCACCTGGCCCGCCGTCCACCTGTCAATGCATTTGTCATGGGGCACCTTTGTCTGATGGGGTTAAGATAGAGGTGTGAGGCTTGCAACCCCATTCCTATACATTTGCTGAAAAACTGGGTGACAGTTCACCTCTAAAGGAAACATTACCCAGACATACTTACATACATACATACATACATACTACATACATACATATATATTATTATATGCTGCTACTTTCATAACGTATATGCCTTCTCTTTGACTGTATGAAATGTTAGAAAAGTGCTTGAAACATTTTCAGATTCCTCATTTGGCTTAGAGTTATAGGATGTCTAAAAATGTCAGATTTCGCATAACATAATTTAAAGTATATAATGTAGAATGTGAAAAGAGAGAGATTAACTTTGTCCATGCCAAGCAAGAAATTGTTTCCATAATATGTCAACGCCTCAACATAAGAGACCACGAAGTCTCCATTTTGTTTTCATAATCTGTCAGCACGTTTGATAAGGTCAACTGTTTCGGATGAGTACGTCTTTGTTGAGCATACAACGTACATGATTGGTTTCATACGTGTATATCTTTGCCGAAACCACGTGAAGATTTCACAATTTTTCTGTAAAGTTACGTCATATTAGAAGCTTCTAGAAAGATTGAACCATCTTTCGCAAGCCCAAAACATTTTTCGTGAAATCCGCTGTTCAGCTTCCGTATGAAAAGAGAGCATTCATTACAGACTTTGAATCCCTGGCGTAGAGGTCACTCTCTCTCTCGCCATACTTGATATTAACATAAAGATCTAATACTTACTGAATAGTCACTTGTAAATTTTGGATTTCGTATTTTCTTGGAGTTGTTTAGTATTATTTAGTGTTTTTTGTGGAATCTGAACAAACATTGTACAAGTGTGTAACAGCGCCTTTTCTTTTGTGAAATATTGTGAATTGGTGAAATTTTAGACCCAGCTGCAGTAGAAAGAAAATTGGTACCAAGGTAAAGTGTTAAAGTTTATTAGGTGCAACTAATAGTTACAGTGGTTTCATGAAACAAGTTTAAATTTTTACACATTGCAAATTTTTGTGTTTTGCGTTTGTTTCATTTGAAGTGATTTATTTGTGCATTTATCCAAATTTTCTTATTGAAGTGTGTGTTTTTTTTTATATTCTGTGTGATTAGTGCTTTTTACAATTTTGGTATTTTCCATATTTTTCTGTGATGTGTTTTCATTTGCATTCACAATTTGATTAACTTAGTTGTTCTCAACTAAGTTATCGTTGCACATTTAATTGAATTTAACACTTGCGAATTAATTTGCATATAATTAGAATTCTTTTCAAGTTTTAGTGTTGTTTAGCACTTGTGAATTAATTTCCAAATTTTAATTATTACCTAACACTTAAATTTTGATTGAATTAAGTTTCTTGAATTTTGTGATAAATTCATTTTGATTTAAGTTTACTTCATTAATTCAAGAATTAATTAAACTTAGCTTTGTTTTCAAGTAACGGTACATTTCCCTGATATTGTGAATTTACTTATAAATTTTGAGTTTGATAATAAATTTTTGTATTTAAAATTTTTTATAAGTGTTTTCTTTTTCACCTGTATATATGTTTGATTATGCTTAAGTAAAATCATAGAGTGGTAATTGAGCTGCTTTCCTTCAATTTACTTGAAGTGAGTTAGAACCAGGGAAGTACTTAGACTTCTGAAATCAGGGAAATACTTAGACTTTTAAAGTTGTTGATGGCGTGATGCCTTTTAATTAATTTAATTACATGCAAGATTACCTCACACCTGTTTTAATGAACTTAGTCTGATTTTCTGCAATACTGGTAAGTTGGTTAAGGGATCACTGTTGCCTTTAGAGCATTCAGTCGTATTTTACTTGTGATGAAGGTTTAGGTGTCTGGCTGTTGTGAGGTACTCATTTAATGATTGGTAAGTGTAGTAACCAGATACTTGGCACTTCGTCACAATATATATATATATATATATATATATATATATAGTATATATATATATATATCTATATATATACTATCATACATACATACATACTATATATATATATATATATCTATATTTATACTATATACATATATATATATATATATATATATATATATATATACAGAGAGAGAGAGAGAGAGAGAGAGAGAGAGAGAGAGAGAGTATAAACAGATTCTTTGCTCATCTTTTTAAAAGCAACTAAATTGTTTGATTCCAGATGTTCACGTATCCTAAAAATTTTAACCATCATCTACTTCTCTTTTGAGAATGAGATTTTTAACTTACAATTTTAATGAGATATATTAATTTTTAAAACAAACAAAGAAGTATATATATGTTGTTAATGTGAAATCTTGTGGTTTCAGCGAAAGAATTTGAAGGCCTTATGGAGGAACCGAGAGAGAGAGAGAGGAGATCGGTTGATCTCACGGGAGTGACTGCGCAGCCCTTCAGAAAATTCAATAAATAAACGTAAATTATAGTGATAAAATAAGATCGCCAATGATGATGGGCACTTTTCAAAAACAAGGCCGTTAGTCACTCTAACGATCTTAACAAGAACCAATTCCCTTTTATATATATCGTAAATTATTTACCATAATAGCGCACTCGACGATTGTAATTTCGTCTCGTTCTCTCCCTAGTCGTTCTTTTTTTATATAAATAATATCCGTTCTATTTGATTTTGTAACCTCTCATGACAGCCTGGCGTGCAATTAAAAAGTGGCGTCGACTGCCTAAGCGAGTAAGGTCCATTTTTCCACGTCCTGTCTAAGCGAATATCGACCCTACGCCCATCAATCACTTGTTCACCTTTGTATCCAACCTGGCAATGTTATCTACTTGCTTCTTTTTTTTTTTTAATTCTTAATTTTCTTATTTCTTTTTTATTTTAGTCGAACTCTTTCCTTTTTAATCCATCCCACCATCGATCCCGACACCCGAAATTTCTGGCCCACGGGACCGGCAACGGTCCATAATTTACATTTTGTTTGTTTATAGGCGATGCCCGATTATTCGGCTCTCGGGCTGCAGCGTGTGATCAACGTGTCAGCGAATCAATAATTTCGACGGACTCCGGAGATTCGTCGAGGAAGAGCGAGAGCGATTTACGAGGGGGGGCGGGGGGCGGATTTCAAATAAGGGTTATTATGCCGGAGCCTCCATCAACTGGGCAGGCGCTTCAGATCAGGTTCCCGGATCTCGTCGAAAGCATTCGATAATTTTATAAACACGGTTTTTGGAGCCGAACGCGATCTCCGATAAGCGATTTATGAACGTCAGGACGCGTCGTGTGAACTTCTACACTTTTCGGCCGAAAGAATGTGAGGTTTTTGCGCAAACAGATTCAAGCCTTCGAATACACGGCTCTTGCAAGGTTTATAAATGCACCACGTGATGATGGATGCGTGGTTTCAGAGGAAAATATAAGTGCGCAAATATTCACAGTACATAATCACACACACAGGCACAAATACAGATGCAGATACACACACAGATATTCATAACATATATACATACAAAGAAAAGTATTGAATGCTTACTGGCGTTAATATTATGCTTCTATTCCTATCTTACTTTCATATTGACCTTCAGTTTACTTTCAAATCTAAGCATAAAACCACTTCTGTAAAATATCATTCGTTAATTCCAATATCATCATTAGGTAAATAATTAGTATAGCATCATACATACATACATACATACATACATACATACATACATACATACATACATACATACATGCATACATACATATGTCAAGAGGAACTTCACCAAAAGAGGGTGGACGATCAATACAGATTTTTAAAAAAATTAGTTAATAAAGATAATGTGAATAGAAAACTCTCTACATGATATAAATAATCAACATAAACTGGTTGAGATACTAAAATGATACAAAAACGGTACAAAGCTCCACAAAGAAGAGGACAACATTCGGATAAAACCGGGACTCCTTTTGGGCAAACGAAACCGCGCTGGGCCATCGGTTCCTCTCAAAATGATATAGGACATCAGGCACCAATTTCCTTGTCTTCCAAGATGATAGGACACTCAGGAGAAGATTATTAGTCATGGGAATGAAAGGGAAAAGGGTTCGTCTCGAAAATGGAAACTTGCATGCTTCCTCTGACTAGTTGTGAATGATAATTAGATCTGCATTAATGGCACCAGACCAGGATAAACATGGCTGAGATCGAGATTGAAAGGAAGGGTGTACGATGAAAAGGG
>NC_087217.1:52638591-52641091 GCF_015104395.2 Macrobrachium nipponense | reverse complement strand
AGAACGACTCAGCAGGTCCAATTCCAGCGTTGAAAATCGCACTTCCAGAGCGAAATCAATCCTGGAAGAAAGAAGAAATATAAAGTTAGTCATAACAACGAAACCCCGATTGATTTTGAGTTCCTTCGATTACCAAGTTGATAATTTATCATTTTATTACAATCACCTGCAGTCAATTCGTTGCATAATGTAGACGCCTGCAATTCAGGTCCTATAAAAAAATCAAATCAAGTGATTCTGAATAAGAGAAAAATTAAAGGCTACGCTCGTATACGTGAATTATGCATAAGCAGCGCCGCGCGCATGCGCGTGGACCTGCGTAGTAGTATTATACCTCTCCGCATTCAGATTCCTCCTCATGACTTAAACATCGTGTGAAAGCCTGAGACATTTCAGAAGAATATCAATCAAGGACCAGCAAGGCGCCTAGAAAGAAGACAGTGAATGCTTGCTTGCAAAAAAATCAATAGAGGAGATCTGAAACGTTTTAAATAGTTTGCAAAGTTAAAAAATATATAAAAATTAATAATATGTAGATTTAAAACCTCTTATCAATTCATATGGTTAATTCATTTATGATCGTTTATGCATATTTGATCACCACCCATTAGCTCTGTGAAAGGGGTGATCTAAAAGCTTTCATAGTTTTTCATTAATCTACTGAATAATAGAGTCGGCTCTAATCTTTATGACTACCCTTACCCCTTCTCCCCTTCCCTTACCCTCTCCCTCCCTGCTCCCCTTCCCCCCTCCCCTCCCCTCCCAAAAAGCTCTTCCAAAGCCCATCAGGTCCATAATACATTTATAGATTTTTCTCTTCATGCATAGTTTCAAAATGAATTGTGTGTAGTCATTCCTGCCTGTGATATCTGTCCATTGTTTCTCTCTACGGGATATGATATGCTGAGTGAGTACTACGCTGCATGCCAGCTATAGTCATTTACAGTTACAATGAAGGTGAGGAAATAGAGGCGAATGTATTTATATATACATATATATACTATATATATATATATATATATATAGTATATATATATATATATATATATAGAGTGTGTGTGTATACATATACATATATATATATATATATGTATATATATATATATATATATATATATATATATTATATATAGAACTCTTTTTCACTTATAAATAGAATAGTTACCTCTGGCAACTAGTTACTGAAGGAGTTAGTCACCTAGACCATACCTAATTCTGAGTGGTGATATTTAGAATTAAATGCTCAAATGCTGATGAAAATTAAGAACATGTAGCATTTTTCAGTCATTATTTCCACTTTCCCTTGAATTTCTGTGTAAAAACATAACTGGGTAGGTATTTCATTCAAATAAAAACAAAGAAACACCACTACGTACTGCATTGTGTGTTGAAATCTTCTTACATCATCTAACAAAGTTTTTCTGGGATTATCCAAAACCTATCTAGTTTACCCGTGAAGAAAAAACTCGTGAAGGACTTTTGTAATTACAATTGCGGCATTCGAAATGGATAAGAAGTGCTTTTAACTTTCGGTTAAACGACAAGAAAGCTTTTGTGTAGCGACTGACAAAAGGCGACCGGCCATTTGAAGCAGCAAACAGCAAGGCAATTGACGCTGTCACAGACACTAATATGACTTATGCTCTACATGCTCTACTTGTTCTGATGTCAGGTTCAGTTTTCAGAATAGAATATCATCAGATTAATAGTGTACAAAGTGGACACGAACTGAGTCTTGTTAGATCAATTTGAACATGAAAAAAATACCGCTAATGTAGAAAACGAGGAAGCCTTGAGGAAGCTCAAGACGCTATAGTGTTGAATATCAGGATTTACCCAATCACGAAGTATTGGCCATGCCAGAGTTTGCAACTGGATTGCAGAGATAATAAGATCCTTTGGTATCAGTTCAGTGAAAAAGTCAGCTAAAAGCCTGACCTGATTACAAGTAATAGCATATAAACTCGCCCCTACGAAGCACTCGACCTGCTTGGACCATTACTGGAATTAATAACGAACATTATGGTAAACAAAGCACTAGACCCCTTTAGTTCTGGAGGGTTAACAGTGTTTAATGGAGAGCATTCCAGCAAGAGTTCCTCCTCCTCCTCCTCTTCGTCATACCCCTCTTCCGACTCGTTTTCCTTATCCTCCTACTCCTCCTCTTCTTCATGCCCCTCTTCCTACTCGTTTTCCTTATCCTCCTACTCCTCCTCTTCCTATTACTACTAATATTCCCCGTACAAACAGCTAACTTGTGAAAATGTAGTTCTTTAATTTTCGGTCAAATTTTGACCATGCGTTTCATTCTAAATACTAAATACTTGATGAGCATGAGGCAAGGAGAGAAAGTTCATTGTTAGTCTTCGTGATTTTTTATATTTTGCAGATAATAAACAACTAAACCTTTCAACCTGAGATGGTCGAAGAGAGAGAGAGAGAGAGAGAGAGAGAGAGAGAGAGAGAGAGAGAGAGAGAGAGATGTTATTCCACAAAGTAT
>NC_087217.1:52618591-52633591 GCF_015104395.2 Macrobrachium nipponense | reverse complement strand
TTTTAGAAAATCTGGTTTTGTTTGGGAAAGTCTGACTTTGTTTGAGGAATTCTGCTTTTGTTCGAGAAAGTCTGATTTTGTTTGTAGAAAGCCTGATTTGGATTGAGGTCTGCTTTTGTTTTTAGAAAGTCTGAGTTTGTTCGAGAAAGTCTGATTTAGTTTGAGAAGGTCTGATTTTGTTTAAGAAAGCCTGATTTTGTTCGAGAAAGTTTGATTTGGTATTTAAAAAGTCTGGTTTTGTTTAAGAAAGCCTAATTTTGTTCGAGAAAGTCTGATTTGGTTTTTAGAAAGTCTGGTTTTGTTTGAGAAGGTCTGATTATTTTGGTTTGTGAAGGTCTGATTTCGTTTTAGAGAGTTTGGTTTTGTTTGACGTCTGATTTGGTTTGAGAAGATTCTGATTTTGTTTGAGAAATTCTGATTTTTTTAGAAAGTCTGATTTGGTTTGAGAAGGTCTGATTTTGTTTTTAGAAAGTCTGGTTTTGTTTGAGAAGGTCTGATTTTGTTTTAGAAAGTCTGGGTTTGTTTGAGAAGGTCTGATTTTATTTGAGATCTGATTTGGTTCAAGAAAGTCTGATTTTGTTTTAGAAAGTCTGGTTTTGTTTGAGAAACTCTGGTTTTGTTTGAGGAAGTCTTATTTTGTTCAAGAAAGTCTTATTTTGTTTAAGAAAGTTTGATTTTGTTTATTTCTGTTCACGAACTCCAAAAGGAAAGGTGCGAGTTCTTGTCTATGCTCTTGCCGAAGTAAACAAGAATAATTAATGGACGAAAAACCTAGAAAAGATACCACTACTACTACTACTACTACTACTACTACTACTACTACTACTACTACTAATAATAATAATAATAATAATAATAATAATAATAATAATAATAATAATAATAATAATAATAATAATAATAATAATTGAGGTCGTAAATCAAATTCACATAGTGACTTATAAAACCAAAGTTCGTGGATTTTCACTTTCGAAAATAATAATCACGATAATAGTTACTACGCCAAAGGGATGAACAAATGAGTTCATTTCATCAGCCTTCTGTCACATGAGGTAAACTAGTTTTTTTTAGGGGATCAAAAAGTTTGTTTTTTACAGACAGAAAATTTGCTTTCGTACATTTCCCTCACCACTGCACCATTTAGAACGAATCAGAAATTTTACCATAAACAATAAGCAACAAATGCCAAGTCGATTGGCAGGGTAACACCTACCCATAGTGTGGTAAAATTTTAAAAGGGAATAAGAGGCTCACCCAGTGTAGACCTCCTTAACGTTGCAACACCGTTGATTTCCCTCTTTCTTTCTCTCTTTCTTTTATTTGAATTAAGGAAGCCGTTTAAGATCCTCGTAGATAAAGTCATTATTGTGAAGTTTCACTTCTTTTGTTGGTCTGTATCTGTAGCGATGTTCTTCTGTTTGGTCTTCTGCGTCCGACAGATCTGATAGCTGGACAGAAAACGGGCCGCTGCCTTCTTATATCAAATCTAATTGCTGATTTATATCACTGGTACATTGTAGTCAAGTTCCTGTGTATGGTGTTTGAAATCCATTGTTCTCTTGACCGTAAAGCTTTGTTTGTTTGCTACTTCCTCGAGTCGTCCATATAAAATGAAATGTTGATCTGAGGGACATGAAATTAGTTCAGATATTTAACTATAGATGCCATTAAAACTTGATTTCACTTCCACTCTAGAAATTCTTTGTTTGTAACAGTGATATTTACAGCTTGAATTGCAGTAGGAATGTATTTGCGGTAAGGCCTCAAAGGTCATACAGCCATTTTGCTGTTCCTATGATGGCAATATTATTGAGCAGGCCAGTATTGACCCGGGAAGGACACTTCTAAAATTTTCAGTTCTTTGACAATACGAACATTTTTTTCAAGTGTAAAACCCCCATACATGGTACAGATGTAACCTACAGCCTTTTTACTAGACCAGACTAGAGAGGAGAATAAATTCTCTGTTAGGTACCGGGTACCGCTGGGTGTATCGTTATCACATGCTTAAATTCTCACCATGAATGGCTCCAAAACTGTTTTTAAAAACGGATAAAAGTAAAAACTACTTAAAATTAGCAAGGATACCAGATTAGACCATAGGGATCGTGAAAGTACTTAGCAAGGATATCAGGTTGGACCGAGAGGACTGCGGCAAAGTACTTAACTGTAACTATCATATGAAAGCAGCAGTTACCAATATAATAACTAAAATTAGGCCCCTAGACATTGGTACATACCAGTATAGGCATTACTTAATGGTGTTTGCATTGGTTTCTAGTAAAGGCATTACTAAATGGTGTTAGCGTTGGTTCCCTAGCACAGGCATTACTAAATGGTGTTTGCATTGGTATGTACCAGCATAGGCATTATTAAATGGTGTCTGCAGATTCCCTCCGGCTCCTAGTTGCATCCACTTCTTAGCCTTTTACTTTAACGCCATCCCCACTTCCTTACTTCAGTCTTGCAACCCAACTTCTCTAATTATTACTTCTTAGCAAGAGAGTGGGGTTCTCCCTTTTGAGCCAGTATCTCATATCACTTATTGTCAGGATCTCTTTACTTTGCGTTCCAGACACGCGACTTCCCTCTGTTCACTGTCTTGACCACTAAATGGCAGAAATCGCCTGGTTCTTGGATTGACAGCCCAAATTTCATAAAATCAATGATCGAGGAGGCTGGGTTCGAAGAATTTCCGGCTCTGTTAAAATGGGTTTATCGCTATGCTTGCTTTTACAATTGTGCTGTGATTAGAAGAATAGTACAAATAATTCCTTGAGTGCATGCTCTTTCTATGTCCAACAAAGGAATGAATAATTTCTTGCTATTTTGTGAATATACTATTTAGGGTATCACCCATTTCCTTCATTTTTTGCCAAAATTTGTTCTACAAACAACCCTGTCTATCCATATTAATAATTTTTTCAAGTGGGGAATGGAAAAAAAAATGAGTGAAAGGAGGTAACAACAGCTACCCAAAAGGTCTAGCAATTTGAGTTTCCATTCACTATTAAACAATTTGTTTAACAGCAGATGTAAACACTCCACCGATCTACCCCATTCCAAGCCAAAGTAGAACATTGTAACACTTTATATCCAAATGCTTTTCAAATTTCTTTTCGATTTTACTTTATGAAAGTGAATTCGATGGAATGAAACATGAGAATATCGAAGGGAAACAAAAGCGTCTTTTTCTTCTTCATCTTCTTCTGCTTCTTTTTCTTCTTCTTCGGAGAACTTGCGAAGAGATCATAATGGACTTGGATCCAGGGGCGTGTGTCCATGATAACAATCTACTGCCAAGGGAGATCAAATCCCTTTGTGAAACAGAGCGTATAAGATAATCGAGGTAGGTGAGTGAGTATATTTATAACTCTCTCTTTCTCTCTCTCACTCTCTCTCTCTCTCTCTTTGCTTACGTCTCTTTTATCTTCGTATGTTTTCGTGTTTATTAAGTAGCAACATATTCAGTTTTGAATTCAAGGAAGCCAGTGTCCATTTGGACTTATTATCTTCTTTATTCATCCTCTCTCTCTCTCTCTCTCTCTCTCTCTCTCTCTCTCTCTCTCTCTCTCTCTCTCTCTCTCTCTCTCTCTCTCTTCGTTAATGTCTTATTCATGTTACTTTCATTCTGGTACTCAGCCATGTTGCTAATTTACTAGTGAAATAGAATAAAATAAAATGCCACTCAATCACGAATGAAAAAAATTCTTATGCATTATTTAAAATCTTCCACCAACCTTATTTTATTTCATGTTAATGTCTCCATGTCTTTCTGGTTCTATTACTCAGTCATGTTCTTTTTTTAATAGAAAAATAAAAACGTTCGGTCAAAAAAAAATGGTTTTCTTGTGCATTCAATGATAGCTTCCCTGAGCCCTTCTTCACTTCGTCTCCATAATCCCAACCTCTCTTTCTTTCTCTCTCTCTCTCTCTCTCTCTCTCGTTAATGTCTTCATGTCTTTCTGGTTATAGTACTCAGTCATGTTCCTTTGTTAATAGAAAAATAAAAACATTCGGTCAGAAAAAAAAAAAAAAATGGGTTTCTTGTGCATTCAATGATATCCTCCTCCCTCAGCCCTTCTTCACTTCGTCTCCATAATCCCAATCTCTCTCTCTCCTCTCTCTCTCTTTCACTCTCTCTCAGCCTTAATCCTTGTGCAAAAGCAAGATTATGGGATGAGACGTTACTTGGCAGAATCCTTTCCTGTTCTAAGTTCTTCCCCTTAATCTTGACGGACGGGCAAGACAAGATAGCTAATCTTGGTGGGTTAGAAATTTATAAAACACGCCACTGCAGATCCCCAGCCACAATGATTCTCCTCTCTCTCTCTCTCTCTCTCTCTCTCTCTCTCTCTCTTATCCTTCCGAGTTCAAGAAGGGCTTTCTGACCTCCTCGAGTCGGTCCTTCAAGACGAAGAAACGGCCTTTAAGTCAATTGTGGAGACTATCAAGTAATGTCTTCTTTTGTTGTTGTTGTTGTTGTTGTTGTTGTAACTGAGACTTTCCGTTATCTAATCTGTCATTTGGAGGCTTGTCTTTAGATGCGTTGTAATATTACTAAATTTAAATAACTCTTTTTTTTCAGTAATGTCTGTAATTGGACTGTAGTTTTAACTTAGCAAATACCAATGGTAAAGAAATTAACAAAAGGATGCAAATTATATATCTATCTATATATATATATATATATATATATATATATATATATATATATATACGCTTTAAGCTACAAATTTCCTTTAATATCTAATTCGCCCTACCACAGAATTAATATATTTTCATAAATGTTAACTGAAGGGGAATTTTTAGTTGATAATAATTTCATCGGCTCCCGGGCGCGAAATTAAGAACCCAGAAATCAGGAGATACCGTGGTAGCTGAGTGGTTAAAGGCGCTTCACTGTATGTCCTGATTTCTGGGTTCCTAGTTTCGCGCCCGGGAGCCGACGAAATTATTATCAACTAAAAATTCCCCTTCCGTTAACATATATGAAAATATATTAATTCTGAGGTAGATATTAAAGGACATTCGTAGCTTTTTTGTTAAGTGAATGAGGACACCAAGATTTTGTAATTAGCAAAAATATTTCTTCAGGTAAAGAATGATTTTTTAATTTAAATTTTCAATGAATAAATCTTAGTTTATTCTAAGGACCCAGAATAAATATAAGTTTTATATTATTCAAAGGAGCGAAAATAATTACAAGTTTCAAAATAGTAAATCTATAAATATAAATCATCTATATAAATGTTTGGTTGTGTATCTAAACTATTATTATTATAATGATATTTTTAGTGATGATAATAATGATGGCAATTACGGAAATTCGCAAACTCTCAATGATACTATTACCAAACACCGATCCCAAACTTCTCTCGTTATATGAATAAAATAAGTTTATTTTCTCAGCTGAATATAAGCATCATTTACACATGAATTACCATTTGATATCTTTAGTATCGAACATTTAATCTTAATAACTTTCAAATCTCACCATGGACGAAATAACTGCCACTAAGCGAATCCAAATGAGTGTTTTTATAGTTGAACTCAAGAATTCACATCGCAGACATTTACTACCAAAATGCTAGTGAATAAATTTGATTTAAACCATTTTATTTTCAGCTTTATGACTTTTCCGTGACAAACGAAGCCACCGCCATTCAGAGGACGAATGCATGTTTGAATACGAAGGCTCAAGGAGAAATTAATAGTCAAGATTAGTTTAAATAGTAAAATATTAATTATTCTTCAATGTAATTAATCTCCAATGTCTATTTTCAGCTGATTCTCTCTACGAGGGACGTTCATTTTCAAACTGCTTCACGTAAGAGGACGGACGAAACCAGAGCCACCCAGCGGAATCGAACACATGTTTACACCGTACGGCCCAAGCAACCAAAGCAGCAGCAGCAGCAGCATTCCGCGGCAACTGTCGGACCGAAATGAACGCCACCCCGATCCTTTACGGCCAATCTTATCGAATGATCAGGATCAAATGAGCGGGTAATCTGCCATGACACTGGGTTCTGAAGATGAAGGCAATCGCTGCTGATGTTCAAATATCAGCAAGCAGCGGGGAGCGAGACATATCTGAAGGAATTGCGTCAGTGCTCCCCCATTTGCTCCTGACGTCTCTCAGCCGAAGTCGTAAAGATTAAAGAGCAGCGGATTTATGTCTCTGGCTTTCATGCCTGTGACTCATTCCTTTTGCTCTGGCATAAGTTGCACAAGTTGCAGACTGACCCGCAGTTTTATCTGCCGTGTTCTCTTTCACGGTATTTATGGTTTTTTTTTTTACATTTATTTATGCATTATCTCTCACTAGCTTCATTCCTGGAACCATAAAAAATAAATAACTTACTTATATGAATACTGCAAAGCCAACTATCACATTAATCATAAGGTAAGATTGTCACGGTAAGAATTTTAGTCTTGTGTGGGAGTCTTCTTTTTGAAAATATTCTAGAAAAACAAAATATTTAGTGGGAATTTAGATTTTTGTTCTGTACGTCTTTGCGACTTTTACCTCCTTTACTCCTTCTCCTCCTCCTCTCCTCCTCCTCCTCTTTTTCTTTTTCTACTAGAAAAAAAAACCAGGTTCCGAATGCAACAACGAAGTAAAATAATAATGATATTATTACAAGAACCAAACCCAACTGAGAAGACAACCAACATCCACGAGCATGTATCACTTTCAACACGTGAGAGACCAACCAGCAAAAAAAAAAAAAAAAAAAAAAAAAAAAAAAACTAGCAAAAAGATATACATCAGCATTCACAATCGCGCACGTATGCACGCACACGAGTACAATGGCGCTCGCAAACATGCCCGTAAACACTTCCCTAATAACCCCAAAACGACGTGGATGTCTTTGTAGAAGCGACTGCGGACGTCAGCCAGCCGTTTGTTGCATCTTCGTTAGTTCGCGTTAACCAGTTTATACGCCCCGGGACCCCACACCCCCCGTTACGACTCTTCGAGGACAGAATAAAACAGCCGACCGGGAGAAAGAGACAGATCCAATAAATAGCAATGGACGTCTTCTCTATCCTCCCAAGTGCTGGCAAAATCGCTGCCCATTTGCAGGGGCTGTAAAATAAACATCATCTCGGCACTGATGTCCTAACCAACATCCTCCCAGGGGTGGATGGAGACAAAGACTTTTTTTTTTTTTTTTTTTTTTTTTGTCTAACTACGACGCGTATATCGCGAGATTTTAGCGGATGTAAGGCTGGTTTTCGAGTTTGGCTGCCCAGAGCTCATAATTAAGATGTCGTTATTGGACGAAATGATGATACACCATGAGAAGAAGGTGAGTCAAAACCGGGACTTTGATAGAGTACTTTCCTAGTCTATTCGATATTCTACAAAATGTAGAATAAACTATTAAAGTACATGTTCAAATTCCCGGTTTTCACTCGCCTTCTTACGCGGATTTTATGATATTTGACTCAATTCGAAACTTAGGTAAGTGCATTATTTAGGTCATAATTCTGTATCAATTCACTCTATCAAGCCTAACTTATTAAAGAGTTTATGATTACTTTTAAGAACCACCGAATAAGAAACCCTTGGAATCTTCATTTGTCCAGAAAACAGAAGATCCTTAACACCAGCTACCGAAGCTCGGAAATAACAGTTAAGTAATCTAAATTATCTTAGAAAATCCAGTTTAATGATCATTGCAAATCCAGTTAAGTAATCCAAACGATCATAGAAAAATCCAGTTAAATAATCAAAACGATCCTAGAAAAATCCAGTTAAGTAATCCAAACGATCATAGAAAAATCCAGTTAAGTAATCTAAATGATCCTACAAAAATCCAGTTAAGTAATCCAAACGATCCTAGCAAAATCCAGTTAAGTAATCTAAATGATCCTAGAAAAATCCAGTTAAGTAATCCAAAAGATTATAGAAAAAAATCCAGTTAAGTAATCTAAATGATCATAGAAAAAACCAGTTAAGTAATCCAAACGATCATAGAAAAATCCAGTTAAGTAATTTAAATGATCCTAGAAAAATCCTGTTAAGTAATCCAAACGATCCTAGAAAAATCCAGTTAATTAATCCAAACGATCTAAGAAAAATCCAGTTATGAAATCCAAACGATCATAGAAAAATCCAGTTAAGTAATCTAAATGATCCTACAAAAATCCAGTTAAGTAATCCAAACGATCATAGAAAAATCCAGTTAAGTAATCTAAATGATCCTAGAAAAATCCAGTTAAGTAATCCAAACGATCCTAGAAAAATCCAGTTAATCCAAACGATCTAAGAAAAATCCAGTTATGAAATCCAAATGATCATAGAAAAATCCAGTTAAGTAATCTAAACGATTCTAGAAAAATTCAGTTAATTAGTCCAAACGATCCTAGAAAAATCCAGTTAAGTAATCTAAATGATCCTAGAAAAATCCAGTTAAGAAATCCAAACGATCGTAGAAAAATCCAGTTAATTAATCCAAACGATCCTAGAAAAATCCAGTTAATTAATCCAAACGTTCATTGAAAAATCCAGTTAAGTAATCTGAATGATCCTAGAAAAATCCAGTTAAGAAATCTAAATGATCATATAAAAATCCAGTTAAGTAATCTAAACGATTCTAGAAAAATTCAGTTAATTAATCCAAACGTTCATAGAAAAATCCAGTTAAGTAATCCAAACGATCATAGAAAAATCCAGTTAAATAATTTTAATTATCATAGGAAAATCCAGTTAAGTAATCCAAACGATCATAGAAAAATCCAGTTAAGTAATCTTAATGATCATAGAAAAATCCAGTTAAGTAATCTAAATGATCATAGAAAAATCCAGTTAAGTAATCCAAATGATTCTAGAAAAATCTAGTTGAGTAATCCAAACGATCTTAGATAAATCAAGTTGAGTAATCTAAACGATTCTAGAAAAATTCAGTTAAGTAATCTAAACGATCTTATAAAATCCAGCTTCGTGATCTTTGAAAATCCAGGTAATGAATCTGAACGTTTGATCTTGGAAAAATCCAGCTAATTAATCCAAACGATCATATAAAAATCCAGTCAAGTAATCTAAAAGATCCTGTAGAAAAGCCACATTGGCGATCTTTGAAAATCCAGTAAATAATCCAGACAATCTTAGATAAATCCAGCTAGTAATCCAAATGATCTTACACAGATCCAGTTGAGTAATCCATACTAGATCCAGTCGAGTCATCTAAACGATCTCGAACCCCAAACTATGTACAGGGACTCAGGAAAAAGAGCTGCCGTGGACGCCATCCGACCTTAGAGAGTTGTCCAAAAGTCAGAATTAATGATAGCTCCGCACACCGCGAGGTTTGTGTACCGGTGTCAGGGGGAGGATGAATTATGGAATGAATAATATAGACTGGGAAACCGTAATTGAATAGAGCTGGAGCCTCGTCTTAAGGACGTTGATTGATGGGTTATTTAACTTAGGAAAAAAATTCAGTCGCTTCATTATTCATTCCCCCCTCCCCCCCAACACCGCTTCGGTTTGTGTGTGTGCGTGTGTGTGTGTGTGTGTGTATGACCTTCGATCCTGCAACGCCAGGTGGAGTCTCCTGCGTCGTTCGGGTATCATTGATTCATGCAGTCCGCTGTTTTCATTTTTATTTCAAAATCCCAAAATAAGTCACGCCAGGTGATTTTTCTAAGCTATTCAGACATAACTGATTCATGCATTCGGGTTTTTATTTATCTATTTGTTTTTTAAAAACGAAGGACCAAAAACGGAAATAAAACAGATCAAATTTACTTCAAAATATTAATAATACTTTAAATAATTGACCCTTAAGTTGAGGAACACAGAACCTAAGTAGACTACCAAATCTCAGTTTAATTTAATCTACATCAAATCATGCAAATATCGTGGTACATAGCGATTCTAACATTAACATTCTGTTGTTGAAACAGCATATAACCTACCCCGTTGTTAACATTTTAACAATACATTTGATGTTCCCATTGTTTCACTGTTCCTGAAGCATGCTAAAATGGTATGAAATACATACGTATACTTGCCACAACTCAATTTTTATTTGTAATTTCAATTTTTATCAATTCATATGTCTTTCTGACATACTCTGTCCTTTACTTTAGTCCCAGTAGCATAAAATGCAATTTGATGATCTGTCCCGCGAATTGGTTTCTCTATTCCTCTCTTTCTCTCATCCACTTACCATTTATATTCTTTTATTTTATTCGCATTTCAGTGTCATGTTTCCATGATGCATAAAATTCAATGCTTTACTATGTCTGTCGGTCTGTCTCTCTCTCTCTCACTTTAGCTTCTCCTCGCAACCCTGCAAGTCTCTGCATTTATCAGAAGGCACCGTATTATTAGCGGATAGAGGAGACGTCGTATTTGCATAGCGTGGCGGCTCTGCCCGCATCGCACGACCTGATACCATCTCTACTACAGTTGGCCGTCTTGCCCTCTTCCTCATACTCCCCTTCCCCTTCCCCGCCACCACCAACCCACCCTCCTGTCTCTTCCATTCAACTGGAGATGAAAAGACCCGTGTCGAAACTTAAAGGGAGTAGTTGCGAGACACTTTAGTATTAAATAAGAAGAACAGATGTTCCCACAGGAGAGTCTTTGAAGATGCCGGTTTAAGTAAATCATCTCCGGGAATGCTGGAATTTCAGAAAGGAATTGTGGTGGGGGCGGGCGGTGGTTAATAAGAGGGACTTATTAACCGCATTGTTATGCTCCGTTCCTGATTCGTCGTCACAGCTATCACGGCTGCAGGAACAGCAAATTTAAAAATAAAAACAGCAAAAGTTGCAGTCACTACAGTATATGAGGTAATGTAAAGAAAAGCATCGAAATAGCAATTAAATGTTACGATAGCTGGTACAGAACCATCAGTATTCATAGCTGTAGTTGCTGTAGCTACAAAGCCAGCAACTGCATCAATAATTCTGGCTGTGATAATAGGTGGTAGCAAATTTATAAATTCATCACAGGAAAACATCGAAAGGAAATGACACAATAACAAACATCCGTATTAAAGCAAGATGCGTAAATTGCCAGTTTAGATGATTATGCTTGCAATAAAGAAATGCCTATGTATACTGTGTTGATGTGTAACTGTAACCATATTGTAAATGTTGTGATTGTCAATAAAATTTTAAAAAGTATTAATTACGGATCACCGATGGATACTGAAATGAATTAAAAATATGTAAAGAAATGCCTATGTATACTGTGTTAATGTATGCTGTAACCATATTATAAATGTTGTGATTGTCTATAAAATTTTTAAAAAGTATTACGGATCACCGCTGGATACTGAAATGAATTAAAAATATGTAAAGAAATGCCTCTGTATACTGTGCTGATGTACACTGTAACCATATTGTAAATGTTGATTGTCCATAAAAAATTTTAAATAGAATTACAGATCACAGCTTTTTACCGAAATTAATAAAAAATATCAAGAGATGATTACCCAAATTGGATTTTTAAATACAATTGCAAAGAAAAAATGTATGGTTTATGAAATTGCAATATAGAAAAAGACAAAGTTTCGTTACCCAAGCACTTTTTTTCAATGGCTTGTTTAAAAATTGATTATTTTCACTAAGCATCCCAGTTATGCTGTTTTCTGTATATCAAATCATTCTTAGCTGTTTCCGTGGCTAATATTAAGTTAATCACAAACAGTTTCCATATCCTGATAAGCTATAATAAGGCTTTACATGCTTCGGAGAAATATCTAATATCATGGCTAATGTTCTGATGTAGTAATTCTTTACAAAGTGATTGCATGGTGATCAATATTGATATTCTGATTATATTCATATGTACTGAAATGTTGATGCATATATATGTATGTTAATCAGCCACATACACATTTCGTATACATAAATACGTTGTTATGAATTTCCATATTTTGTGTAATAATAAAGAACCAGTCAATAATGAATTAACGGTCAATCAGAAGTAAATCACACAGACTCTCTCTCTCTCTCTCTCTCTCACACACACACACAGATGACCCAAATTCGACACCGGGAGGGTAGGAGGGGGAATATGTACCTGGTGGATAGTCAAAACGGTTGTGTATCGTAGCTAAGTGCCCATAACTACAATGGGAGGAGATCAAAGTTAAAATAGCTAGTACGTGGGCTACATTATCCTTTCTAAATATACTACTACATATACATATATGTGTAGTTGTAATTGTCATGCCTCTTAACATATCAGTCTTTCTCATATCAAGAGAAACAGCACGAAATCCCCACTTAACGCCGGCGGCATCCAAAGCGTCGAAACCCACCGCACCGTGATATTGGCCCAAACAACAAGACAAGGAGATATGACATCAAAACCTTTCTCTGAAGAAGTCGCTATTCGACGCCAGTTTCAAGATCCTTCGAAGTAATGATACCTTCCCTTGTACCAATTCCCCAGAAGACAGACAGACAGAGAGAGAGAGAGAGAGAGAGAATAAAACTATACTCCTTACGTACAACAGTGCCCATTAGGTAGAACGAACCTCCAACCTCGCGTAGGAAACCCCCTTGTGATCATACGGGGTTTAAAGGAATAATTGCACGACTCGTGTAAGGAACGACATGGCCGAGATGTAATAAAGATGCACGACGTGTATTTATGAAATGTCGTGCCTCGTCGGTATCATTACGCGATTCCAATGCTATGGCATTATTCAAATGTTCCGTTATTCATGTCATTCTACCCCTTCACCTTCCCCTGCCCCACCCCACCCCGCCACGCCTTCCACTTCCCACCCCCAACCCTAACCCCCTTCGATCTCATTCCGGAGGTTTATCGACTTCTCTTCTTCTTCTTTTTTAAGACGCGATTCAGTTTTATAATAAAATCTGATTTTTTTTTTTTTGCACGCGAATATTATTTTTTTATTGTGATTTTTGGGGGAGGTGGAACCTTCTCATAACCGAGGTTCTTTTATGATCTTGGTGTTATAAATAAATTTGGACTTTTTTCATTTACATATATATTCATTGTATATATATATGCATATAGTATATACATATATACACACATATATATGTATACATATATTATATATACATATATATATATAGATATATATATATATATATATGTAATATATATATTTGTTTATTTGTAGGGGGAAGGAAATACGACCATGTTGTTCCGCAGGTATGCTAAGTCCCAGTGCATTACATAATATACTTTAAAAGACTTATCTTTTAAAGTATATTTTACATGCATATTTTTCGGAAGGGTGAGGGAGCGGAACCATCTTGACCTGGAAGTACATTAACCCCGCTGTATGATAGTTTGTTATGAAGTAAATATACAAGACATATGACTTTATTTTTGGGGGACGAAGAGGAGGAGGTGGGACGGACTAGACACGTTAGGATGGAACATTATTTCCAGCCAGAGGTACCTACATCAAGTCCCACTGTATCATACTAGCTCCATTTTTTAAAATTCATTAAATTACAAAATAATTCCACAACGTATGTTACTGTTAAATTATAACCAATCTTTTTTTCTGAAGATGGGAACACCCGACAGGTAGCTCAGGATTACGCAAGAGAGAGTTTTTCCTTCTCTCTAATTATCACCAATTTTGCATAGATTTTATGCAGTTCCTTCTTTTCGTTCAACAGAATCTCATGATTTGCAAATGATAAGGATTAGCCGAGACCTTTTCCATACTTTAAAATTTTGTTCTGATATTTTGCTTCTTTCCTTCCTTGGTAATAGGCAAGATAACACTTTTCATTAAAAAGTAAGATTCCGTCCACAGAATTGAAATTATGATGTTCTCTAGTTTTATAATATTCTTTTTTGAGGTAAATGATCGCGTGATGTTTATCCCACAGTTAACAATAATTTGAAAAGTAGAGAAACTTTATTCCGTAGTAAATTCTGCCGAAGCAATCATACTGTTTTTACTCTCTCTCTCTCTCTCTCTCTCTCTCTCTCTCTCAAAAAGAAGTTTCCAGGTTTAACTGACACAAGTGAACACGTAACATAAATACCATGAAATAACTACAATACTCTAAATTTAATTTACAAGTAGTTAGCCAAACAGTTACTATAAAAAGACTCAACCAAATGGTTATTTATTATAGCGGTTGTTGAAATGCATAGATTTCTAAATACGTATTTATGCAGAACAGAATTAATCTCATATATATGGGCAAGCAACTTCATTCCAAAATTTCACTGCTGACAAATTGACAGCAGTCCCTGGAAGTTCAATGTGACCGGCAAAGGGCTACAATGAGGCCTGATAAGCTAAAAAAAAAAAAAAAAAAAAAAAAAAAAAATAGGCGAGCTATTAACAACCTAAATATTTTCATATTATTTCTTTAGAATTATAGGAACCCTATGTTGTAGCCTGGTTTTATTCTTTGAAATATCACATTTTTTGAAAATAAATTGCATTTTTCCTAGCTATACAAACCCGAGGTCCTTTACTATACGAATTACTTAAGACGTGGCTTAAGTAATTCCTATAGTAAAGGACCGAGGGTTTGTCTACTTGTGTAGGAACAAAAAGTGGCTTCATAGATAAAAACAAAGCTCTTACCTCAAACTCTAACAAACGTTGGTTCGAGCCCCACCGGGGGAAAGAATATTTTCATTCATTTCCATTCGGATTGCAAGGCATTCTGTGGAAATTTAATCCAGAACATTAGCAGGTGCGGGGTTCATTGGATCGCATTAACTAATACGAGTAACTAGCGTCACAATTCCGATGGTTATCGAAGCGGAAATAAATTACGATACCGATGCAATGTAACCAAAGACTATTTTGCAAAAGAAAAAAAAAAAAAAAAAAAAAAAGAAAAAAAAAAGTCAAACGTTCTGTCACTGGGGAAAAAGAAATATGAGTGAGGCCATTGAAGCGTCTTGAAATATGAGGACATAAAAGGGAAATAATATTTACGTCAAGACTCTCACTTACCCTTCAGCATGATCTCACAGTCATTTTTAACTTGAAGGCGCCTTCGGATTGA
>NC_087217.1:52593591-52613591 GCF_015104395.2 Macrobrachium nipponense | reverse complement strand
CCCTCTCTCTCTCTCTCACTCACTTTACTTGCGACTTACAACAGTCGTATAACAAGTGCCTATTTCACTGCTCAAGTTAACGGAGGAATACTAAATTCGTCCTTCCTCTACCAGTTCGAAAGAGAGAGAGAGAGAGAGAGAGAGAGAGAGAGAGAGAGAGAGAGAGAAATTTAATGCATTAAGCTAAGAGGATAACAGATTATGCGGTGAGAAAGAAAGAGAAAGAGAGTATAAATGAAGTTCAAAGAAAGACAAATGCAAAGGAATAGAAGCGATTTTGTCACCGACACACGAGACAACAGGCCGACTCAGAGAGAGAGAGAGAGAGAGAGAGAGAGAGAGAGAGAGAGAGAGAATGGTGGGTGGGGGGAAGGGGAGGGGGAAGAGCAGTTAGGTTGATTATCGCATTAGACGTCCACAAAGCAAATACGCCATCCCCGGTGATGTGTGTGGCGCTAATCTGATGTCAGCTTAACATATAGCGCCATTAATTACAGGTATACATGCAGGTGGCAGGGGGCTTACGGCATTTACGAAGAAAGTCAGAGGATGCTTAGCATATGTTATGGAGGCAGGAGGAATAGTACATTGATGGCATTAGAATTGTGTGGTGGTGGTGTGGTGGTGGTTGAAGGAGGAGGAGGAGGAGGAGGAGGAGGAGGAGGAGGATAGGTCGTTCTGGAAGGCGGCTTTGGCATCGCCGTGTAATAAGGATATTATTAAGTTAAAGTGGCGTGTGGTTTATTAAGGCTGAAGTTGATAACGCAGTTTGTGTCCAAGAGGATGATAGGGATATCTTCTGTTTTGTTAAAAGGGAAGGAGATGCCAATAGGTTGGCGAGTGATTTAGGAACAAATGTTACGTAAATGTAAAGGACGACTAAAAGATATATAAATGAAGGCTGTGAGGCTCAGGTCATTTACATAATTGGAGGCGTTGTAAATTAGGAGTGTAGGTGATAACTGAATACAACAATTTTTCATAAGTGTTTCAAATATACATAATCCCCAAAAATTCAGAATGAGAGAGAGAGAGAGAGAGAGAGAGACAAAAAAATTTCATAATTTGACATGTATAACTCCCAAAACCACCGATTTTGTGTGTGTGTGTGTGTGTGTGTGTGTGTGTGTGAGAGAGAGAGAGAGAGAGAGAGAGAGAGAGAGAGAGAAACCAACTATAAGCGCCGAAGCATATCTCCAGATATGCGAGTCAAATGGATTAAAAAAGCCAATCACATCAAAACTGTTTAATTGAATAACAGAATTCCCTGACAAGTTTTCAGCGGAAACATCGGACGGCGATCATATTCAAGAGTTAATGTACGTCAGACAACAAAACTGGTAATTAACCGGATCCAATTAACGTTATCTGTATATAAATATCGACCGGGGCGTTAATGGCTCTGGCTGATAGAGAGACTGTGGTGTGCTTTACACAAAAGGACAGGCTGCCACTAATGGAAGTCGAGACAATGCGCATGCGTGGGATGGTCAGTCTGTCTGTCCTTCCCTGTGATAAGTGCGTTCCTTGTATTATCAGTCTATTTCAATTGATATTTTACATTGTTCCCCTGTACAGTCTGTTAGTCAATTTCTTGCAGTGTCAATCTATTTCGGAGTTTCCTGCAGTGTCAGTTTACTGTATAGCCTTCTTTGTCTTAGTCTGTCTTGTACAGTCAAGTCTGTCGATAACAATCTGTTATTAGTCTTTCAAACAAAATCATGCACCTTCTACCGTTTAAGATTTTAACCTCAAGAGTGCTATACATTTGGTTTTCAAAATATTTTAGAATGAGGTCGATAGTCCCAAGCCATTTCCCACCAAACTTACGAATCATTCTAATCTACTGGTTTGTTTTTGTTTGAATTTTTTTTACGTTGCATGAAACCAGTGGTTATTCAGCAACGGGACCAACGGCTTTACGGGACTTCCGAACCACGTCGAGACTGAACTTCTGTCACTAGAAATACACATCTCTAACCCCTCAGTAGAATAACCTGGAATCGAACTAGCGGCCACCGAGGTGGCAGGCCAAGACCATACCGATCACGCCACTGAGGGGCTCTAATCGACCGACTCCTTAGGGATTAAAATCATCTAAATAGGAAAAAAAATTCCTCCCAAGACTACCTACAGACTGCTGCTCTTGTTTAACTCGTACTTAACACCTGAAGTGCTATATTACTCTGCTCTATGATAAAGATTATTACAATTACATTAAGATATATTTCATATCTACAAAATCGCTTTAGTTCATAGTTTATTTTTAATTATTTTTGGCCAGTATCTCCTAAATATGGCCCTAACAAAAATAATTGTTCAGGCGTCCAATATAAATATATAATGGCTTAAAACTAAAAGGTATTACAACAAGTGCTCAGTATTCAACATGCCATAATCTAACGCTTATGAGAACTTTCTCGTTCAAAGGGAATCTTTATGCTGTGGCGTTTTTACAGATAACAGTATTCTATCCCCAGTTTAACTGTAGCTCGCATTCTCCAGTTAAGATTGTAAATTTTAACAGCAGCACCTCACTACACAGTTTCATGTAATAACCCCCCACAGAAATATTTACCAAATTAACCACAAATCAAGAGAACCTGTATCGAAAACTTAATGGCATTTAATCTCCATTAAATGCTTACATCATTCCTGCCTTCAGTATTTGCTTCTGTAGAATGGAATGGTTAACAGAATTTGGGGCTAAGGCCAAGCGCCGAAAGGGAAATAAATAGGATATAGGGTTGAAAGATAACCGGAGGAAAACTTCATTCCACTATTCCACTATGAAATAAGTGTTAAGACTGAAGCTAATATGGACATTAAAAGGAATGAATGGGGTTGCAGCCTGGCGGGTTTCTGTAGAAGCATGCTAGTAAAAAAGTAAAAGCTAACCACTTTGCTAATCATCAAGACCAAATTTAGCTTTACTAAACAAGTAAACTTTTTGAATACCTCACATGGTCTGAAGTAAACTGCACTTCATAATAACTTAATTTAAAATATTCACATGCAATTGCACAATTATATAAAATTACTGCATTTTTTAGCCATAAGTTAAATTCATGTCATGTATAAAATGGTACATTCAATCTTTAGAAAAAGTATAGACTTCAACCTTATTTACTATTTATTAAAAACTCAAAACCATTCATATTTATTAAACAACTCACACCATTCTCCAGGTATATAATTACTGGAGTCAGAAACCACCTTTCACCTTAACCAGACACACGAAAGTAGAGACTACAAACTTATTATTTATTTAGACATATTTCAATCCATTTTCCAGGTAGATATCAATTTGTGTCAGAAACCACAATTCACCTTAATCAGACGCCGTCTTGAGAGACCACCAACAGAACTACAAACAAGTCTGCAGTTCGTCCCGTTTGAAATACGCTAAAACCTCGATACTTCCTGCTGCTCAGACCATCAGAACCTGCCGAAAAATGAGCAATATTTGGCTAAGTTTATAACACTGGACATGGAATTCATGAACAAAGTACCTTGAAAATCGAAGTCTTTATCAAATTCTTCGCATTAATTTTGTTGAAGGCAACAACAGAAAGTTAAATAAAAGAAGAGTCAGTCTAGCAATTGCAGAACAAAAATTAAAACTAAAAATTCTACCCAAATTATAGAACTAAACAGGGAAAATGCTTTAACAATATTGGATTAAAGAACTATTAGAATTAACATGACCAGAAAGAATATCCAAAAAGTCTTCCTTCAGTTAATTTTCAAGGGTACGCTACTAACGCTAACCACAATAGTGTCCCAAGGATTTATCAAAGTTTTGGTTTTAGTTATTTTTAGTTTTGGTTTATTTTATTTATTACTATTTTTTTTTTTTTTTTGCAAGCGCCCCCTCTGACGTACGATGATAACCAACATAACTTTTACATTAACGCACTTGTCCGAGAGATTTGACTGATTTTTTGTGTCAAACTATATCCAAGAGTAAAGGGTGTTATCACCCTTTACTCTTAGACACTGGTAATTTCGTCACCATACAGGCAAATCTCTCAGACACGTACGCCAACATAAAGGACCTTTTAATCTACGTACAACAGAAGAGCTGCTCCCCACTACAGGGGCTCCGCCCCTGAATGGGGAGGAATAGCTTGCAAAGAATGAAGATACTAACGTACACATTAAGACTCAACACAGATAGTTCAGAAGGGAATATAGACCAAGTCCAGATACACCAGACTCGAATTCACCAGCCTGAACAAGAAAGAAGTGTAAACTTAGGTCACTTTTATAGTCATACATTTCAATCAATAATGATTAAAGGGACCTTGGAAAAAAAAACGAAGTTTCCAAAGATGGCCAAGAACCAATACAGAAAGCTTAAAACAAAACTGCTTGGGTGAATTAATCTTTAAGACCTTCAAACCAGCAAACATACTTACTGCAGCCAATAACCAATTACCACGATAAAATTTTAACACACGACTACACAGCGTTCAACACGCGAGGATCTACACACCGTCCACAAACCCCGCACTTGTCCTCTTACCCTAACACTAACCGTCATTCGTGCGGAAGATTAACACTTGAATATCAAAAGGACGATGGTTGCTTGAAGTAGGAGTAGTTTTCTTTTCGACAGTTATCCTTTATTGTTATTCGTCGAACAACCGATAGATGGCAGCACCACACGAAGTATAATTCCTGCAGCGAGACGTGAACATAATGACAAAAAAGATGTTATTTGTATTGATTGTTAGTCAGTCAAATACATACAAGCATACAGGTTATAACAACTTAGTGTACAGTATCGAAAAATAAATTATTTTGGCATTTCAATTCAAGTTTAACATAACTTTCGTGTGACAGACATCGGAGATTCCTTATTTTATTCATTTACTTGACAGTCCGAGAACTTTCCAGTTTCCGTAGAGGTAACACTGGTTTTCATGCCATTCTCCCTACTCTTTTATGTACAAACTAAAATGCGTTAAAAACATATGAATAAACCTGACTTTGGCAGTATCGTGACAGTATATAACGAATGTTACTTAATGTCTTGTTCTTAAATATGTCACCTATACATTTTTTTAAATTAATCTATTTTATTTACAGACCATTTATAAGGTATGATTCGCAACTCATATCCTGTTGAAAAGATATGAATTTAATATGAAAAGGGGAAGAAGTGTTAAACATGTGTAATTTTCGTTTTGCCGCCAATATTAGCTACTCGGTGCTAAGATTGGTATGAAGACGGAAGAAGAGGCTGGAATATATACTTCATTATACTGATTTTAAGCACTGTCTGGAGAGGCCTTGCTTGTTAAAATTATGGCGTTCATGATGAATAGTATGATGATTAGGTGTTACGATGCTGTTGCATGATGACATTGCTTGTTTATGTCCTGAATACTGGAATTTTTTGTTTTCTCTGTTGAGAGTTGCGGCTTACCAAGGTCGTAATAATTGTCATGAGTTATGCATATAATTTGTGTTACGTTTATCAATTAATTCCTGCTTCCTATTACAGGGTGTGTTACTGTTGTACGCTAAAGAATCATTAGGTTACAGTTCTCAGTACTTTTTAACTCTTGCTTTATTGTTTCTCTTTCATCTCAATCTAAGTACAAACATTTTACTCTTTTTTGTAAAATCCTTGGAAATTTCACCAAATCATAGAAATTCGCAGCCAAGCACTAAAAATCTCTGTATTTATGATTACGTACACGGGTCCGTAATTCTGCTGAACGCTTGATAACAAGTGTTCAAATTAAGCAAGTGCATACGTCCTGGACATAACAAAGTTGCCTTGATTTTCGATACTGTTAGGACAGCGGTTTTGTTTCTGCCTATATCTTATTTGTGAAAAAAAAAATAAATAACTCGTCAAAAAAAAAAAAAAAAAAAAATTCCAAATCGCGAGAAATAATGGGTCACTGTGAACTCCCACCCAACAACCGCCTCCCCCCCCCACTCTCCCCTTCCAAAAGCCAAAGACTAACGACTTTAAAACGCAAAATACTTTCTTGCTATTAACTTTCGTCAGATGGAGGTGTTAAAGATTCTTAAAACATTCCCCCCCCCCCCCTCCCCTTCCAAAAGCCAAAAGACCTAACGACTTTAAACGCAAAAAATCTTTCTTTTTGCTATTAACTTTCGTCAGATGGAGGTGTTAAAGATTCTGAAACATTCCCCCCCCCCCCCCTCCCTTCTACTTCTAATGGCAAAATGTGTTTGAACTTCCACTGGAAATGTTAGCAAACATTAGTGGAAATGTTAGCAAACATTAGAATTTTAAATCGCGTAATCAGAAACATGTAACTCATCTCTTGACCTTTTAGGAAAGATAAATTACAATTTTACCTCTTTTCATTTAAACCGCTTTCGTCTTTATTCCTTGAGATCCCTCGGTGTTACTTGCCTGGTATTATGGAGCTAAATTCCATTTATCTATCTATTTATTTATTTATTTATGTACTCATTTGCTTATTTATTAATTTATTTATTCACTCAGTCACTCATTCATTCATACATTTATTTTTTTTCTTTAGTTTGCAGCAATAATGACACAATCTTTTCTTTGCTGAGGTAAATTCTAAACCAGGTAATACGGCAATAACTTGTTCTGTTAGCCCAGGCCGAGCTTGAGGTAAAGAATATATATCAAGAAAGCATTCATTCCTCATAAATCAGAATCTTTTTTTGTCTCTCCCTCTCTCTCTCTCTCTTTTTTTTTCTTTTTTTTTTATACCCCCACAGAGAAAAATGGAGTTTACTTCCACTTACATTATCGAGCGCAATTGAGGGGAATAGAGGTTAACTAAAGAAAAAAAAAAGATTAAAAAAGTAATAAGTAGTTTCAAAGTTCACAACTTCTTTTGTGCTAAAGGTCACGAGGAGTTTCGGCGGCAGGAGATTGTATCGGCGCTATCGAAGAAGTCAAAATGTTCCAATGAACATTAATAACAGGAACGGATCCTTGAAAACCAAAGAGATTTCTCTCTCTCTCTCTCTCTCTCTCTCTCTCTCTCTCTCTCTCTCTCTCTGTTTATCTTGAGATTTTGGTTCTCCTTCTTCTATTTCTTTTCCTTCTCTGTCTCTATCTGCTATTGTCTGCAGGATGGAGGACAAGTAACCTTTGTTTTCGCCTGCGATCCATCTGGTATATTTATAAGCCTTTATTTCCAGCCTCCCAGCAGCGAGAGCCTTTAATTCCAGGGTTATTCATGGTTGCAAAAAAAGACCGATGGCATTGGTCGAGGTTCCTGGATTCATGGCTTTTGAGAATGGTAAATAAATGCTACATTGACTTCCCCCTCCTCCTCCTCTTCCTCTATCCTGCTTCCCCTTCCCTCCCCCTCTCCACCCCATTAGCCCTCCTCCTTTCCCCCCTTCCCATTTTCCCTTTCCCCTCACAAACTCTATCCCCACAAATTTCCTCTTCCCCTCTCACTAGCCACACCCCTCTCCCTAGCCACAACCCCTACATTCCCCCTCTCCACTCCACGCCCCTTCCTCCTCTTCTCCCTCCCGTTTCCCCTTCCCCTGCCCCTCTCCATCCCTCACCCCACTTTCTTCTTTTCCAAAAAGAAAAAAAATAATAAATGAATAAATAAACAGATAAATAAATAACTGAAAAATGCACTTGCGCGCTCACATTTTCGTTGTAAGACTTCAAAAACCTGATCACTCCTTTTTTTATTCATTTATTTATTAGTTCTTTTGTTTGTTTTTTTTTCCGTTTGGAGATTTTGGCCTTAATTAATTGTACCGTAAAAGACTGCCTCCCCAATCAAGAAAACAAATTGCTCCGGTGGTTTCGTTATGCGTTATCAGCGGGTGCAAATATTTTTCTTAATTGTATTGTAAGTTCGGTGTTTTTTTTTTTTTTTTTTATTTCCGAGCGCAGCTTTTCGGGTGGAAATAAATCGGGAAATTGTAATTATTTCTCATGAAGAGTCGGTCAGTGTAACGGACAGTGATAGACAGCCAGCATCTGCTCTTCCTCGGCATAAAGAAATAAGTTATATTAAGTTTCCTCAGTTCGCCTGGATTTCTTCAGTTTCTCGTTTCTCGTTTTTTCCGCCGATCAAATTGACTGTCATTCAATGCCCGGATGGTTGTTATAATAATTTTCAGTATTTTACAATTTTCATATTTAAATTTTTCTTATATAACTGCACGGATGGCTGTTATAATAATTTTCAGTATTTTACAATTTTCACATTTACATTTCTCTTATATAACTGCCCAATGGTTGTTATAATAATTTTCCGTATTTTACAATTTTCATATTTAAAAAGTTTTTTTTTTTTTATAGAACTGGCCGCCATTAAATGAGTAGATTATATATCGATCATTCTTTTATTTTTCTTTATAAAAATTCCCAATTTTTTTAAAATTTCATATTTCATTTTTTTATAATTAGTACTAAATGAGTAGATTATCAAATCGATTATTCTCTTCGATTTTCTCTTTATTTCTATTTCGCTTTTTATCTTTTATTCAGTAAAAATGACTCAACGAATGCAAATTGTTCATAAAATACTTCCTTCATTTTAATATTTGCATATTTTTTACTTATGAAAGTGATCCCTGACTGACAAGTATTTTGATTTTTCTGACTTTATAAGTATATTTCTATTAAAATAATATTTTATCTTTATTAAATAACTCTAATTCTCCATTTTTATTACCCGAATAAATAAAAATGACTCCATACATTACCATCATAAATAAAACCATCAATGACAGTGACTCCTTAAATAAATAAAAGTGACTATTTTTTTTTTTTATTGTTTAGGTCAAAGTGACTCTGTGTACAACCTGCACAAATAATAGTGACTAATTATTACGCACATAAATAAAAGTGACCCCTGCTTATTACCCACATAAATTAAAGTAACTACTTATTACTTGCATAAATGTAACTGACTTTATCACTCACAAATAAAGGTGACTATTACCCACATAAACATAACTGAATTTATTTACAAACCACATAAACAAGTGATCCTATCTACTACCCACTTAAAAAAACTAACTATTATATATAATATATATATATTATATTATAGATATAAATCTATTATATATATATATATAAACACTTATACTACCGGCATAAATAAGTGATTATATATTATTCCCCACATATATAAAACTGACTCTATAATTTACCCACATGAATAAGTCAATCTATTTAATACCCACATAAATAAAGCTTACTATAATTACAACCCGCATTAATTAAAGTAGCTCTATTTACATTAAATAAAAGTGGCTATTTATTAGCCACACAAATAAGATTGACTATTTATTGTCCACAGAAATAAGTGTGACTCTATTCATTACCCACATATATAAGAGTGGCTCTATTTATTATCAACACATATAAGTTACTCTATTTATTATCCACATAAACAAGAGTGACTATTTATTACCCCCATAATGGAAAGTGACTCTATTAATACCAACATGAATAAAAGTGATTCCATTTATTATCCACATAAATAAGAGTGACTCTATTGTTTACATAAATAAGAGTGACTCTATTTATTGCCCACGTAAATAAGAGTGAGCGTTTATTACACACATAAATAAGAGCGACTCTATTTATTGCCCACGTAAATAAGAGGACTCTATGTATTACCACATGAATAAAGTGACTACTTATTACCCACATAAATAAGAGTGACTCTATTTGTTACCCACATAAATAAGTGACTATATGTTAACCACATAAATAAGAGTGACTCTATTTGTTATCCACATAAATAAGAGTGACTCTATTTGTTATCCACATAAATAAGCGTGAGCGTTTATTGTACACATAAATAAGAGTGACTCTATTTATTACCCACATAAATAAGAGTGACTCTATTTATTGCCCACGTAAATAAGAGAACTCTATGTATTACCACATGAATAAAGTGACTATTTATTACCCACATAAATAAATGTGACTATTTGTTACCCACATAAATAAGAGTGAGCATTTATTACCCACATAAATAAGAGTGACTCTGTTTATTACCCACATAAATAAGAGTGACTCCGTTTATAACCCGCACAGATAAAAACTGACTCTTTTAATACCGGCATAAATAATACTGACTATTCGTAAACCGGCTGTCACACCGATGTCAATGGACAACAGGTGTTTACAACATCTTGATAAAAGTCAAAAACACTACACCTGTCTCCTTTGTCAGCTAACATCGGCTTTTGTTTCCTGTTGTACTGCCGCCTTCCTCCCCCTCCCAACCACACTACCACACTTTCCCTCTCCTCTCTCCTCCATCTCCCTCCCCCCGCCCCTCCTTATCTCTATCGATCTACCAGCGGGCCAATTAAAAATACGAGTTTCTTATACGTTAACGAATGTCGCCTTTATCTATACCTAGCTCCCTCCCAATATCAACCGCGCCCCCCACCCCCCAACCATGATCTCCACCGTCCACTTCCTCTCCGAGCGGCGACAGTCACTTGTCTTTTATTCTTCCAGAGTTCCGCTGTTAATGGCGGTAATTTTTTTAGTATAATTTCTAGATTTATAATCCCAGCTTCCTACGATAAATTTTCATTAGGCAATTAAACCGTTTTTTTTAACGCGTTTTCTCTATTCTTATGTTTCCTGTTGCCCGTTTAATCACTTCCGCCCTATAATGATTTTATCGGTGTACATTCAGTCCTTATCGCCGACATTTGCATATTTACGTGTTTCTGTGACAGCCGTGTTAATGCCAAGTACGTCTTGTTGAGACAATAGCTTCGTGCGTTTGTTGATGTTGATGTTAGTCTTTTGATCGTGCTTTTAGAATTTTCGATCCCATTTTATCAAATTTTGTTTTACATTCTTCTAATTGTATCTCTCTCTCTCTCTCTCTCTCTCTCTCTCTCCAAAAGAAGTTGCTATACTGCTTTGGCAGTAAACCATTCTTGATTTAATTTTATTTCATGCAGATTGTTTTATGCTCTATGCTTAACCTTTCATTACCGATATGACGTCATTAATTTGCCGGTTAATATACATAAAGTGACCTTTCATCGCTAAACTGTCAGTTCTGTCTTTCCTTTATTGAAACGGGTTCTTGGTCGAATTAGACGAATGAAATCTTATGAATTAGACGAATAAGTTTTTATAAATTAGACGAATATAATCTTAAAAATAAGACTAATAAATTCCGATAAATTAGACGAATAAATTCCGATAAATTGGATGAATAAATTCTGATAACCTAGACGAATAAATCCTTATAAACTAGACGAATAAACTCTTATAAATCAGACGAATAAAAACTTATAAATTAGACAAATCCTTATAACTAAACGACTAAAATCTTATAAATTAGACGCAAAAATCCTTATAATTTAGACGAATAAATCCTTATAAATTAGACGACTAAACTCTTAAAAATTAGGCTTATAAATTCTGATAAACTAGACGAAAAAATTCCAATAAATTAGACGAATAAATTCTTATAAATTAGACGAATGAAATCTTATAAATTAGAAAAATAAATTCTTATAAATTAGACGAATAGAGTCTTATAAATTAGAAAAATAAATTCTGATAAATTAGACGAATAAATCCTTATAAATTAGACGAATAGTCTTATGAATTAGACGAATAAAATCTTACAGATTAGACGAATAAATTCTTTTATATTAGGCGAATGAATTCATATAAATTAGTCTTCATACGAATATAAATTTGCCATCCAAACAAGAAGATAAATTGACGACCTAAGACATGGAGTCTGAGAACCGTTGGTCGAATTAAGTTCAAGGCATCAGAGTTGACAGACTCAGGCCGGTCCTAAAATCAGACAGAATGGGATCATGGAACGTAGGGTAGCTGCAATGATTTATGAAGGCAGGAGGAACAATAAAGTGATTGTGAAATGAAAATTGTGGATAGCAATAACCGTGATAATCTCGTCGATATATCCTTATATACGACAGTAGATTTGTTATCGAGTTGCCATGTCTTATAAAATAACCCTACCTTTTACTTGTCAGATTCTACTTCCATTGCCACACGTATACACTTTATATATAGCTATACATATATATAATATAATATATATATATATATATTCTATATATATCTCTATATATATATATATTTAAGTACAAGGTTAAAATTTTAATTAGAAAACGATTAAATTGTTAAATATACTGAAAAACAATTTTAACCAGAAAATAATTAAACTGACATTGTTACATATATTTAAAAATAAGCTTGAACTAGAAAATAGTGAAATCGTTAAATAAACGGAAAAATATGGACACGCGTTTAAACATTTAAAACATGCATGAAATAAACAACGGAAAATTCGTGTTTGCGTAGACCATCAGGGACAAATGCAACACTTATAAATGTTCAACGTACGAATACAAACTGTATACTAACAAGTCTCTAGAGACAGAGGGTCAGAGACACCTTTGGTGCTGGTGCAGAAATGTGGAGACATGCAAGAAGAAAAGGCCACTTGGCGACATAAGTTGAGCACACACCATAAGCAGTGATGCTCGATAGAGCCATAGTGGCTTGAGCAACTATTATACCTGGTGTTCGCTGTTGCTGTATAAACAACATATGGAGCATATTGAGGCTCTCGGAAGCATTTAGCGCATGAGAAAAAGAGTTAGATTTTGTACTTAAAAAAAAAAAAAAATCGTAACGACGTAACGTCCCGTGACATACAAATACGTAAGAGAAAATGACCGACATCTATTAAGAACTTGTTGCTCCTTCCCTTCAGTTTGGAACTGGTACTTACGCCAGTGCAGTCTGGCGAAAGAATTTAGCCTCATTTGCGTGCGAAATGTCATCCGGATACGGGAAGTCGGAGAAGAAGAAGAAGAAACAGAACATTTCAAACCGTCCATTCAATCAGTTCAAAGGTGTCGTGAAATATGACTGGGTCAGGATCAGGTGAACCGACGGGTGACGTCATGCAAGGGGGCAGCTTAAGCCTTTTACGCGCAATAAATAAAGATTGGGGAGAACTCAGATCTCCAGACAATGCAGTCACACAAATACCGGTCATTTTCCTCGACTCGGCACAATGGCGAATTATACATCATCAGAGTTGTATAAATCTGAGGACGGGATCAAGCGCCGATTATCTTACCCACAAAGGATTTCATTTGAGTAAAAGGTCAGACCTTTGAGTGCGACAAAGATGTGACCTTTGAGGCAAAGGAAGTCTAATTTATTCGTCGGATTATGTAGAAAATGTCCTACATATATCTTAAAGGAAAAAACTGTATAGTCTAAAGTTACAGAATATGGTAAAGGACTCGGTATTATGTATCAAATGCTGCGAAGTCTGAATCTCCTAAAGACTGTTTGAGTCGATGGAGATGAAATTCATTTACTGGAAGACAGCAAATCATCAGGCAAAGGAGTACCCTAAGAAAACCAGTAAGCAGCTGGTTGGGTGATTTAGATAAACCCGTACTTATACCAGCACGGGCTCTTTCTCTTTCTCGCAATTCTAGTAAGGTGTCCAAAGGGGATAGGAGACATGGCTTGGACCTCTGGACTCAAACCTGCCATTTGAATGATCTGCATGCGGAATAACTGCGCAGTTTCAGGAAGACTTTTGCAATATGGTATACTTTTCTTAATTCTAAACATTTAAAATGACAATGTATATGTACGTATATATACATATTTATCATATACACACATATATATATAATATATATAAATATATATATATATATATATATATATATATATATATATATATATATATATATATATATATATATATATATATACAGTAAAAGCTTTGTGAAGGGACCTATTTATAAAACTGGAAAGAAACATAAAATATCGTTTACAATATATTCGATGTTCTTAAGCAGAAATTCATAGCTAAAGACACTGAAATTGATAAGAAAAACATGGATCTTCATTCAACTAAAATCAAACAGCATGTTCGTTCAAGTATATAAAAAAACATAAAAATACTGAGAAATTTAACAGATTTTCCTGACCGATATTCAGAGAAGATATAAAACCAAAGATTTTCCGTTTAAGGAGCAATTCAATTAACCTCACCGAAATTTTGTCGAGGCCAAAAGTAGGCGGTGATACCTTTAAGGAAAACAGTTCAATCTGATAGCTATAAACAGCATTTGTAGGAGCAAAACGATGACGGACAGCAACAGACCATTGCATAGACAGCATGCGTGATATATGATTTCAAGGCAGTGGAAAGAGGGAGTTGGAGTGGTTGCACAGCAAGATTAAGAGATCCAGAAAATAAAGGAGAAGAAATACGAGGATCTAGCGGTGGGACAGAAATAATCCTTACTATGGCACTAAGATTAATAGTTCAGACATACATACTTAAGAAGATGACATACATAGGAGGGTAAGAGTGAATTGAGTTAAAATAAACGGCTAAAGAATTTGAGCAACTAAGGGGCTAAGTAAGGCTAAAAACATCCTTTTAGTAACGCCTACAGTGCACCACGAGGGGTGCAATGACAGTATAAGTCCCTCGGGGTAGACATAGTAGGAACTCAGTGCAGGTTACTGCAACATTGACATAGTTATGGAACTGAAAGTATAGCCAATACTTGACTATTGCATCAGTAACATACGAAAACAAGACATTGTATCAAAGCTGTAGCAACAATATTTCTAAAAAGCAGCAGCAGCAGCAGTGATCCACCCAGGAAAAGTAGCAGCAATGGAAGAAATTTTTAAAAAGCAGCACTGACAAGAAGGGAGAAGTCGTAGAACACAAAGTGAAATAACCGTGGCAGGAACATAAAGGAAGTGCTACACGAATACTGTATCAGCTTAACATGAAACCAATAGAGCAATGGCAGCAGCACAATACGGTAAAAGTAACATTAAGTCAGCATTAGAGCAACGGCAGCAGTACAAAACGGTAAAAGCAACGACACCAGCTCAGCATACCAACACCAGCAGCTCTCAACATTAACAGCAACACCACTAGCGTAAAATAACAGCAGCAGTAGCGCAAAGTAGTGAGGACGCCAGCAACAACGGAACAGCAGCAACAACAGGAGCAGGAGGAGGAGCAGGAGCAGGAGCGGCAGCGAAACCTGGCAAAAATCGGCCTCAGCTCTTATATACAGTATATAGCGTGCCCGATGATGGATAGCTGTAATGACACGTTGTCACTGGATCTATCTAACTCACGCTCATCTGCGGCGGTAACTTTTTTTATTTTTCCATTTTTCTGTCTTTCTTTTTTTCCTTTCTATCCTTCTCCCTTTTTTTTATGTTTTTGTGGTGTGTGTGTGAGTGAGTGACGGGTCTCCCTCCCTGCCCTCCATCCCAACCCCTTTCTGTACCCCCTTTCCCCACTACCCTCCATTCCTCTCGCCCCCTACTCACCTCCTTTCTGTACCCTTTCCTCCTATCCCTCCATTCCTCTCCCCCTCCTCTCTGTACCCCTTCCCCTTACCCCTCCATTCCTCTCCCCTCCCATACTCACCTCCTTTCTGTACCCCTTTGGCCCCTACCCTCCGTTCCTCTCCCCTCCCCTACTCACCTCCTTTCTGTACCCCTTCCCCCTATCCCTCCATTCCTCCCCCCCCTTACCATCCACCTCATTTCTATACCCCTTCCCCCTATCCCTCCATTCCTCCCTCCCCTTACCATCCACCTCGTTCTTTCGATCCCACTCCCCCTTCCATTATCCCTTTCTTTCTACACCTGTCATCCAGGTCTTCATCTATCCCTATAGGTGTGTCTTTTTCTCCTCCTCCTCCTCCTCCTCCACCTCCTCCTCCTCCTCTTCTTCTTCTTCTTCTTCTTCTTCTTCTTTCTCGTTTCTCTTAGTCTTGTAGTTCTCAGGTCACCAAAAATGTTGTCAGGGTCAAGCAGAAGTGAGACGTATATAAGCAATTAACAATCCCAGCGTTTGCTGTAAGTGCATCCTACAGAAAAAGTCCTTCCTTTTCGCAAACAAATAAAATAAACTGTCATTTTTAATCACATCCCTGATGACGATCCAAGATACTTCAATATACCAAGATTAAGATAAAATACAGTTTTCCCACAGAGAGGTTAGATTAAGTTTGTCTTGTGCTAGCACGGAGCCTAGCTCAAAGGCAGTCCTTAAGAGTGGTTAGGTGTTTAAGAGTCAGAAAGAACTGGTGTAGACCTCTGGACTCAATAATACAAGCAACTTTGACGGGGCATTGCCATTCGCAAAGATCCCGAGAGAGGTCCATGGCTAAATATTTGTCACCGCAGACATTTCTTTTTGTGTCAAGTGATGTCTAGCTTCAGAGAATGCGATTTACCGAACTTATGAAGCATTTTACTAAAGAAAAAAAATCTCTTTCCCTCTGCAGGAAATTAAGAAAGACCTCAATGACTCGAGATGGGAGACTGACTAGTTTAGATTAAGCTGGCCTTATGCCAGTACAGGCCCTTGCCCAATGGCGACCCGTGAGAGCTGTAAATTGTTAAAAGGAACAAGAGATCTGATGAGGACCTCTTGGCTCTCTCCAACCATCTGCACTGGAAGGAATCCAAGCAATGAGGAGAACAACTTGTGCCTGAGCAACAAATTTCTTTGACATGCGTGATTTTCACACAATAAGCATCCAGTGATTCTCGTCTCCGATTCGGGTCTTTATTCAAACCTTCTCTAATCCTAATTTTTATGAGGGGGAAAATTTTTTTTATTTTATAATATAGGTATTAAACTGACCCAAATTCCTTCCATTTTAAACCATTCCGTTATACAAAGGCCCCTACCCTGGTGTCATTTATTTAATTTACAGATGTTTTACTGTTGATTGTGACTTTTTTATGTTGATATTAAGGAACATCATTATTTTACAAAAGATACATCTGATTCCCAAACCTTCACTGCAGTCTTATTATTCTATCCCAAAAAAGACTATCATCACGTACAAGGGCTAATTAATTTAGTTATTTGTTAACTATTTTCCTATTAATACAAGATAGCCATTCCAGCGACACATGAATGAAGGCAAACTTATAGTGTCTTAATTTGCTTCATATCGTTACACTGTAAAGTTATCCCATTTCGGTTTTCTATTCGGAAGAATAATTGTGCGATGTAGGACTTGACCCTCACAACGGGTGAGCGAAATGACTACGGGAGAGGAAAAATAATGGAGAACAAAAAATGCAATGCATGAAACAAAGGTCAGAGGAGAAGCTGAATTAGTCTGGCGGAAAACAAAAAAAAGTTTTGCTCTGTTTTCGTTTCAACGTTTTTTCCCCCTCTATTTGAGCTCCGGGAAATTATGAATCATTATACTTTTTCCATTTTCCCAATTTTCTCTAGAACAGGATGGAGAGAGAGAGAGAGAGAGAGAGAGAGAGAGAGAGAGAGAGAGAGAGAGTATTGTCACGCGTCCGTCTTTATTTTCACAAATTTTATGTAATGAATTACTGACTTATTATATATATATATATTATATATATATATATATATATATATATATTAGATATATATATATATATATATATATTATTCGAGCTACAAATGTCCTTTGTAATATCTAATTCGCTACTACTTCGGAATTGATATATTTTCATACATGTAAACCGAAGGGGAATTTTTGAGTTGGTAATAATTTCGTCCTCTCGTGGGTTTTATATACGTATATATATATATATATATATATATATATATATATATATATATTATATATACATAACCCACGAGGGGACGAAATTATTACTAACTATATATATAGTGCTCTAGCAATACAAACATTTTATGCTATTGGCTAACTCTGGTTTTTATGTGTACACCTAATAAGTGTACACATTTTTCGTGTGCACAAAATGTGATCTCGCACGCATGAAAAATACAGTTGGCTTCAGAGAAAATCAAGACAATAATCATAGTTTCATTCATCTTCTGACTGTTGGATGAAAACTACCCTTTCGCTATCAAATCAGAGTGTTAAGTAGCAACAAGAATCATTGACTTGTTTTTGTGACACTCGCCCAATAAAACGTAGTCATGACGACGTGGAAAGCGATAAACGTATTGATACCAGACCACAACTTAGGGTGTTTGTCAATAACAGCGACCGTTTGTTTCTTTCTAACCAAGTGTAATAGGACTTGGTGTTATTCTGATCTGTTTTCTCTCTCTCTCTCTCTCTCTCTCTCTCTCTCTCTCTCTCTCTCTCTCTCGCTGAAAAAAAAAAATTTTCTTCTGTCTCCTTCGCTAGAGAGCTTCTATACAGGAGGAAAATCCTAGTAATAGTGAGAAGATATTAGTTCTATTTATTTCGCAAATGAAAGAACCTGCCGATAACTGGTCGACGACGATTAGCTTAAATGTTAATATCCTATCCCAAAAGAGATTATCATCACGTACAAGGGCTAATTAATTTAATCATTTGTTAACTATCTTCCTATTAATACAAGATAACCCTCTAGTTCAAGTACTTCTTTAATGGTACTGGTTCCTATTAAACAAGATTAGCATCTGATTCAAGTACTAACTTGAAGTTTGTTATTTATAATCTTATGCTCCTGTTATATCATGACCATTGACCATCTTATTGCTATCAAAACGTCGAATTATTATCTATAAAATTTATTCCCTTATTAATGATTGATTGATAGCTTTCCTTTACATTCAAAGTTGACAGCTGCAATCACTAAAGAATCACTAAAGTAAGACATAAACGGTGAGGAAGGGACGAATTAGCGCTTACTTTGTTTAGATGACAGAGATAAGCCTAATCTACGAGTAATGATGGGAAGACCTAGCGCTTAGTTTGCTTAGATTGAAGAGATGTGGCTAATCTACGGAATGAGGATGGGACGACCTAGCCCTTAGTTTGTTTAGATGGTAGAGATGAGGTTAATCTAGTGCTTAGTGTGTTTAGATGGCAGAGGTAAGGCTAATCTAGGAATAAAGATGAGACGACCTAGTGTTTAGTGTGTTTAGGTGGAAGAGATCAGCGTAGTGCTTAGATTGTTTAGACAGCAGAGATAAGACTAGTCTAGTTAAGTAAGGATGGAAAACGTCACTCATCTAATCAGTCATAAGCAAGGAAAAGGCAGGCACTCATTTGCAAGTAAATGAGGGGTCTGCAGGGCAGACCCACCTCCAAGTCCTTACATGATCAAAGAAATTTTCTTGTTTAAATTCTCATTTATTTACGCTTCCTAAATCATTTTCATCCAATAGTTCCTTTCGAAGTTATTGCCTGATGTATATCAGAGACATATGTGAATAAATTATCTGACGGTAAATATCACCAAATACATGAATTCACTCGACGATAATTCCTTATATTAGACGTCGAAGGGAGTTGCCCAAAGCAAGTTCCGAGCATTATGTAATATGGAGACATTTTAAGCTCGCAAACTTCAAGATTATTCCTAAATAGGTTCACATCTATTTAGAGCTTCGTGTTATATCTGGTCGATCAACTCAGCCGACAAAGTCAGTCGTTGAGTAAAATCAAATATTAGTTTCTTTGAAGGTCCCTATCGGATATATTTACAAGTAAATGTATACGTATATGTAAAATAGCGTGCCGCACCATGGAAAAATGCCATAATTACCCATATTGTATATATATATATATATATATTATATATATATATATATATATATATATATGCATATATACAAACATATTATATATATATATATATATATATATATATATATATATATATAATATATATTATATGTGTGTGTGTGTGTGTGTGTGTGTGTGTGTGTAAATATACCACACACAAAATCAAAGAATTGTCTAACGACGAAAAGAATAACCAAATAATAATAAATACTTCCTAAAAAGCGTCGTGCCAATGATGGGAGTAGTTTTTCTGATTCCTAGCGATTTTATGGTAGAAGTTTTATATTCATTGATTTATTAAGGGGTTTTGCATGTTAGTGGATATTTGTAGTTTGCGAATCTCGTAGTTACGATTTTCATTATTTCCTCTAAATTTTCATATATGATTATCTCTCTCTCTCTCTCTCTCTCTCTCTCTC
>NC_087217.1:52581091-52586091 GCF_015104395.2 Macrobrachium nipponense | reverse complement strand
CGACCTCGTTCGCGTTGCGGCTCTATTTTCATCCGTTCTATAACAGTTAGAGCGAACTTCAAAAAGCAAATGGATATGTACGTAGATGGAAATAGAGAGAGGAAGGTGGGCAGATAGATGGATATATAGATAGGTAGATAAACAGATGGATGGATAGAGAACGATGACGACAAAGAAGACTAATAATTAATAGTTAAAACAGTTAGAGCGAACTTCAAAACGCAAATGGATATATTGCATAGATGGGAAGAGAAAGAGAGAAAGTAGGTAGATAGGTGGATATGTAGATTGGCAGATAAATAGATGGACGGATAGCGAACGATGTCGAACACGAAGACTAATAATAATTAACAGATAAAATTCTACCAATACAAAGAAATAAAAGGTTTAAATTGATAGATACAGTGTTCGGTTGTTGGCAATGAAAAAATCTAATATTTAAATTCATAAATAAATAACTGATAAAAATTTTATAAGGATATATCAATTCGATGATAGATAGATACATAGATAGATAGATAGGTAGATAGATAGAGAGACAGAATGATAGGCTGATAAATCAGGTAGGGATGAAATTTTCGGATGTTGGCGAAAAGAAGTCTTATAATATATATAATATATATATATATATATATATATATATTATATATATTATATATATATATATATATCTATATGTATACCACAACGACATATATATATAATATATATTATATATATATATTATATTATAAATATATATATTATATATATATATATAATATATATATATAATATATATATAAGTAATACATATATATATATATAGTATTGTAATATACATATAATATATTATATATTATATTTAAAAATATACATATATATATATATATATATATATATATATATATTATATACTATTATATATATATATATATATATTTAAAAACGATATGCGAATCTACCTCTACGTGATTTACTGAACCGCGAGAATAGACAGTTACGAAATGAATGTGACGGTTATTAATTACCGCTAACAGTTGGCTAGTGTAGAAACTAGTATTGTGCGATATAGATCTGAGTGTTTTCATACAAGAGTTTTTATTTACGACAGGGCAATGACAATGTAATTTGTATGTATGTATGCATTATTGTAATGTATGTATGTATGTAGTATGCATGTAATGTATGTATTGTATGTATGCTACGTTAATGTATATATATTATATATATAATATATATAATATATGTATATATATATATATATATATATATATATATAGAGAGAGAGAGAGAGAGCGAGAGAGAGAGAGAGAGAGCGAGAGAGAGAGAAGAAAGATGTGGTTATGGCCTAACTTTCTCTAACACAACTGCGACCCACTTCAACCGACTGACTACCGCTTACACAGTATAGTGCTTTTAGGAGAGCAGTTAAGTATACTACAAGGTTTGAACTTTGACGTAATGTTTCTCATTCGCCTCTCTCTCTCTCTCTCTCTCTCTCTCTCTCTCTCTCTCTCTCTCTCTCTCTCTCTCTCTCTCTCTCTCTCTCTCTCTCAGTCGTCATCTCTGAAAAGAAATGAGAGAAAAAAATATGACAGAAAAAGATAGAGACAACATTCTTTTCCTATTTAATTTTCTCGCCCGGTTGGAAAAATTATCATTGAAACTTAATTTACCCGGGAGGGACTCAGCGCTTCGTTCTGTCGACCTATTCGTCGATTGCCTGACTTTTATGGTTTGATGGATCGCTCTCGGTCAGGGAACAGATTCGTCGGCGTCGGGTTTTACGAGAGAGAGAGAGAGAGAGAGAGAGAGAGAGAGAGAGAGAGAGAGAGAGAGAGAATTTGTAATCGCGGTGGTCGAATGATAATTTGCTTTTATTTTTATTTTTTTTAACTCGTGTTTTGGTGCGATGTTTGATCGATTTTTTTTATTGAAAGTCAGATGTTGGGAAGGGAGTTCTGTTAAATTATAATAATAATAATAATAATAATAATAATAATAATAATAATAATAATAATAATAATAATAATAATAATAATATGACGTGTTTTGGTGTAATGTTTGATCGATACTTATTTTCGATTGTGAGAAGTTGCGAAGGGTCTTATGTTACCTGTAGCTTTGTTACCAAAATAAAAATAAATAAATAATAATAATAATCAATAATATAATAATAATAATAATAATAATAATTTTATTAGTACTATCATCCACATCATATAATCATTATTACTTTTATTTGGTGCAAGGGAAGTTATATTGTCTAGAACTCTTTCAACAAAATATACAACAAAAATATTACTACTTCGAATAATAATAATAATAATAATAATAATAATAATAATAATAATAATAATAATAATAATAATAATAATAATATTATTATTATTATTATTATGATTATTATTATTATATTTATATTATTATTAAATTAATTATTCAAGTATTGTTATTGAGAAATCTGATATCTATATTACTATAATAATAATAATAATAATAATAATAATAATAATAATAGTATTATTATTACATTACCAATGCTGTTACTTTTACTACCATCCCCCTCAACGTCACCACGACATAATTACAGCAATTATCCTTATCAACAACAACCTCTTCCAATCGCTACCCGTTCAGTAATACTGTGGCATCCCTAACTGATAAAAACTGCATTCAGCAGCAGCATTATCGTACCCTCGCACCGAGTTGCACCACGAGGCTGTCAAACCCTTTGATAGGCGGAAGCGAAATTGACTGATTTACGATCTTCGGTAATGGCAGTTACACACGGTGGAGCACATTGTTTATGGCGAATAAATCCATCATATCTATAATCGCGGTGAGATTGATTTGTTTCTCTCTGTCTGTCTCTCTCTTCTCTTTTTGTGAACATATAATATATATATATATATTACAATAATCAAAGTTTCAAATGATTTACTACACACACACACACACACACACACACACACATATATATATATATATATATATATATATATATATATATATATATATAAATATATATATATAATAAAGGTGTTTTTGCCACGAAGGAAAAAAATGAAAAAGCGAGTTAGCCGAGTACTTTCGGTCCTATTCGGACCCTTTATATATATATAAATTTATAATAAAATAATTATTTGTGTTCGTGAATCTTTGCTATGCTCATGCACACGCGAGTTTTTCATATGCACAAATATTAAGTTATTAAGTCACAAATACAGCTAATATAGAACTCACTGGCCATTGGTAATAACTCATAACCAAGGGGAATAATAACTGATAGGTGCATCTGCCCTACCGTGTGATCAGAGTCCACCGTCAGTTTTCTATACAAGAAAACATTTGAGATAGCTTTGTCTGTCCATTTGCGCTTTCTATTCGTCCTCAGATCTTAAAAACTACTGAGGCTAGAGGGCTGCAAATTGGCATGATGATTATCCACCCTCCAATCATCAAAACATACCAAATTGCAGACCTCTAGCCTTAGTAGTTGTTATTTTATTCAAGGTTAGAGTTAGCCATAACCGTTCATCTGGCACCGCAACAACACAGGCCACCGCGGCCAGCTGAGTTTCATGGGGCTTGGCAGAGTTTCATATAGCATTTACGCTGTACAGAAAACTCGATGGCGCATTTTTTACTTGTTATCGTTGTCTAAACAAAAGACCCTGGTTCAAAATCCTGCGCAGAGCAAAGCACGTAAAGATGTAGTCTATTTATCCAATTTTCCTTTAGGTGAAAGCTATCTTCAAAGTATAGTGCCTGTCGACAGTAAACGATATTTGCGGCTTTATACATATATACATACATACATACATATATATATATATATATATATATATATATATATATATATATATATATATATATATATATATACACACATATATATTCATATATATATATATATATATTATATATAATATATACATATATATATATATTATTTTATATATAATATATATGTACACGGGCAATTCCCCTGTTTCCTGCACCTTCCAAAAGGCGGCGGTTCATCAAAGGGCAGGAAGACCCGAGTGGGAGGTCTAGGTATAACATCTGCATCATTTACTACCAGAGTAATGTTTCAGTAAATGTACTTCCTACACGAAGAGCTTTTTTTTTTTTTTTTTTTTTTTTACCAAGTTTGTAGTTGTATTTTGTGTGTGTTTGTATAGTGCGTGTTTGTAAAGAGTACGCGTCTGTGTGTGTAATTCCATGAATGTAAAGAGTGTGTGTGCCAGCAAACATGATTGTGATGTGTGTATGTGCGTGTATTTTTCAACGTGTCTTTCTACTGTTGTTGTTGTTTTTTTGTTGTTGTTTTTTTGTTGTTGTTTTTTGTGAGTGTTTGGGTTTGATCGCATTTTTCTGCTGCCTGTGCGTGTTAGTTTGAGTGCTCGTATAGTATACATTTTCTACCCCATTTTCATACTGTTTCAAATCATTATAATTTCAGCTTCATCATTCCCCTTCGTTCGAGTTCTTTCATTTGTATTTTTTCCTCACAACTTTTGAGACACTTTTGGCATTTACCAATTCCGTAGCCAAATTACTCAGTGAAATCATGTATAGCACATTAACGGATACGATTTTAATGACAGACTTAACTACCTCTTAGATTGTCAGGTCAGGCACCGTAACGTCAATTGTTATCCTATCAATTAATCTCAGAGTCGTCATTCTGGCCACTTAACTCAAAAATCAGTTTCAGAACTGAACTATGATATTAGTGTTAGATAGGTGTTCCATTATCTTTCGATTATAAGGTTTCCTGACAACACTTGGATTTTTATATGGCATTGACCTTGAATAATTTTCCTCAGTATTAAAAATTATTGGCATTACACTGAAATGGTTTTAAATAAACTTAAGATTATATCTGTGATACCTTAGATGACTTCTGTAATATCCGTTGGTTATTTTCCAAAAGGGCAGATAATTTATCCTTACATATATATATATATATATATATATATATATATATATATATATATATATATATATAT
>NC_087217.1:52573591-52576091 GCF_015104395.2 Macrobrachium nipponense | reverse complement strand
TTTCTATAGCTTATTTTTCTTCGGGAATGTATGAAATACGTTATGCAATGCTTGCGTTCACAACATGCGCATACATTCATACATTATTGCATGTGCACACAGTACAAATCAACAAGTGGCATGTACTCATTTCAGAAAAAGTATTAAGAATAATTATTTCACTTTACAACATCATTATACTTTACATTAGACCGTGGTGGACAAGAAATTATTTAAAAAAAAAAGTGTATGCGTTTGTGATCATTCGTACGCAACAAATAATTCGCACAAAAACGGTGATCTTTCATCATGGTACCACATTTTCACTAGACCGTTAATCTCTCTCTCTCTCTCTCTCTCTCTCTCCAGTAACAAAATTTCAGAGGATAAAATGGTTTTAGTCGAAATACAAAATCATAAAACATTAGTTTCCTACTTGACAGCCAACTTCATCTCCGTGTGACTGTGAATTTATGACCCCAGTGTTTTCATGGGTTTGTTGATGGCATATTCGGTGTTTTATTTCTTCTTCTTCTTTTAGCCCTTTTTATGAATTATTTATTCATTTGTTTGGTAATTTTTTGTTGACATCTCTCTTCTGTTAGAGTTAACAGATGAAGAGATGAAATGGAAACGAAAGGTAAACAGTTTTATTTTCATCAAATGATGCTGCATTGAGTCTCTCTCTCCCTCCTTCCTTCTCTCTCTATCTCTCTCTCTCTCGGGGGGGGGGGTCTCTCTCTCTCTCTCTCCTCCCATATAATATATATATATATATATAATATATATATATATATATATATATATATATATTTTATATTTTACATAAATTATAACGTATAAAGAATTTGTTATATAGATAGATTTAAAAAATACGCTACCCTTTTTCATATGGATCTAAACTGGCAGATCTTGTTAATTGCCAGATGAGTTCATTCCTTATATAGTCTGCTCTTTTACAATCTTTCTCGCCAAGAAAAAAAATGTCTATACGCTAGTTTTTTTTATCTTTTTTTCCTAAAATATATGAATGCTCTCATATTGACAATGTTTCTAATGCGTGACTTACAGTACAAGTTCATAACATTGTGAAGGCCTGGTTATTGTATAAGAAAAAAAACTTTAAAAGTTATACATATGAAAGCTCAACAATGTCTGGATTTTGTACGAGGCCAGGAATTAATGAGAATCTTTTTTATGTTCCAAGGAGGCCAAGGAAAGCATGAAAACTTTGTCAAAAAAGGAAGGGGAACTTTTGGAAGCTTTATCTTTTATTTCGAAGGTGAAGATGCCATAAGGGATTTTATTTTGATCATAACCAAATGACTAGTGCTCTGGAATAAAATATGTTGTTGCTATTATCATTATTATCATTATTACTACTGGTGAAGAAATTCACAATGATGTCAGTGTGTATGTGTAAATATACAATAACTAATATATATAATATTATATATATATAATAATATATAATTATATATATAGGGTATATTATAATTTATATATATATATATATATATAAGAGAATCGAATAATAAGGATAATCGAGCAGGTTCTTGAAACCTCTTGTTAATATATATATATATATATATATATATATATATATATATATATATATATATATATATATATATATATAATATATATATGTATATATATATATATAATATATATATATATATATATATATATATATTGAAATTTCTCTGGATTTCTTCAGCATTTTAGTGACTCATGCGAGTCTGAGATTTTTATGAAGTATTATCACTACCATCAAAGCAAACCACACAGCATAACAGAACAGACAGAGATCTTTACGAATGATTGCAAATTGAAGATAATATACGGAGGAATATACAAACCACAGTATATTCAGCTCTCAAAATATGACTTGGCAATAGAGCATCGAGCCTACTTTCCTATTCTGCTGCGCAAAGACATTTGGACATCAGAAATCACTGTACAGTTGGACGGTTAATAACAAGCATTTATCTTGCGGGACTTAGAAGTAGAGCGATATTGTCCTCGTGTACCGATTTTTCCTGATAGAAGAGAGAGAGAGAGAGAGAGAGAGAGAGAGAGAGAGAGAGAGAGAGAGCGGGGGGGAGGGGGGATTTTTGTTCCCATCGGGAGTCTTTGTCCTAGTTTACGAAATTATGTTTTCAAATCTTGCAACTAGATTGCTCCTAGTGATTTCATTTTTTTTTTTTTACCTCAATGCCAAGGCGAAATGTCCGCTTTTAAATCTTGCAACCAGAAATACTACAGGTTCCAGGTTATTATTTATTGATCTTTTTTTTTACTCAATGCCAAGGCAATACTTTTCATGTCGGGAGACATGATTGATACGAAGAGAGAGAGAGAGAGAGAGAGATTCATCTGTTAAACTGGAACAAGGAAACATCCGAACATCTGCGGCAAAAGAATATGATGAGGAATTCGTGACAACTAAATTCACTGGAATTTACGGTCAAAGTATTAGAATCTTACAGGACAACGTAAAATTTTCTGGCAAAAATAT
>NC_087217.1:52561091-52563591 GCF_015104395.2 Macrobrachium nipponense | reverse complement strand
CCACGGGCGAGAATGATGGCGTCAAATAACCCCGCCCATCGGATCCGAAACGAGCGCAAAATAAAAGGTGTTAATTCCAGCACATTTTTTTTTCTCTTCAGAAAATTTTTTTAATCTTTTTTTTTGTAAGCAGTTATTTTTCTTCGTTATTTTTTCCCTTCTTCCGTCACCCCTTGTCAGGATTTGAGCTAAAAAGTCAAACGTCAGGGAGAGAGACGATTCGAACTGGCGAAATTAGAGGGCAAGGCTTTTTAACTGTCAGGATGATGACGGCCCGAGAATACTTTAAGGATGAAATGTTGTCGGCCAAGGCGTGAAATATTGCGGCGTTGGAGGTGCTGGAGGTTTTGGGGAGGGGTTGGGGACAAGGTTGAGACTGGGAGGGGAAGGGGAAAGTTCCTCCTAACTCCCTCTCCCCCACACACCCCACCCCCCTTTTCACCCTTTGCTTGTGCATATCATTCTGTGGCAATTTCGGTGGCGTTGATTATATATGTACGAAAATAAGCAATAAGTCAGTAAGAATTATGTCACTGATTGCGCGTTCCTCTCTCTCTCTCTCTCGTTCTCTCTCTCTCTCTCTCTCTCTCTCTCTCTCTCTCTCTCTCTCTCTATATATATATATATATATATATATATATATATATATATATATATATATATATATATAGTAGTATATATATATATATATATATGTACATAAATTTATAATACACACATATACGTATATTCGCATGCGATAGTGCGCGAGTCTGTGAACTTACGAACAACTTTGCATGTTTGTGTATGTGCGTGTGTGTCCGCGCTCGCATGTGTAACACATGCCTGTAACTACTACGAGCAAAATTCAACATTATACAACCATATCCAAACGGAAATCTCATTGATATTATCCACATACAAACGAAATCTCAAGAGCATAGTGATATAAATTTTGTGATAAATAAATGGTCATTTTTATCTCCCAAGAATGTCCAGGAAACCACAGAAAGCCTCTCCTCCTCCTCCTCCTCCTCCTCCTCCTCCTCCTCCTCTTCTTCTTCGGAGGATGTAATTGTAGCAATGACAGACACATGTGGGGATCCGCCGACACAGTTAAGTAAAATGTTAGACCCTATAAATTGTAAGCAGACGCCCAACTTTCTACGGCGGAAATGTCTCCATAAGTGTAGTCTCTCTCTCTCTCTCTCTCTCTCTCTCTCTCTCTCTCTCTCTCTCTCTCACTAAATAACCATAAAGATATATATGTACATACACATATTTTATATGCATATATATATATATATATATATACATATATATATATTATATACATGTGTATATACCTATACACACACACACACACACACACACACACACAACACACATATATATATATATATATATATATATATATATATATATATATATATATATATATATATATATAAAGGCAAAAGCCACGTTCCAAATTTCCGTGATTCAGTTATACATAAATATATACCCCTATATACATGTTTATGTATATATATATATATATATATATATATATATATATATATACACATATATATATATATGTGTGTGTGTGTGTGTGTGTGTGTGTGTGTGTATACACGTATAAATTATTTCCGCTCACACCCAATAAATTGAGATTCTAAAACTGCTACAGACTGACTGTTAAGTAAATAGATCTACTTATTTGTTTGTATGCCCTGTCTGTCTTACTGTACGTTAGATCGCAGACTCACTAGACACGCTGCCTGCCTGGCTGTCTGCCTCACTGCCAGTTAGTCTGGCTGTTTGTTAGACTTGTCTGACTCACACAGGTCACACACCGGGAAGACCTGCTTGTTTTACCGGCCAAAAATATTTCTTCGTGAACGGTCGGGATGTCAATCTAGGTTTCAGTCCTACTGTCTGCCTGTTAAGTTGTCCGTCTATAGCTGGTCCGGTGCTGTAGTGGTTAGTGACATGACATGCCAATCACATGTCGCGGGTTCGCGTCTCCCCCAAGGGCGATGACAAATCACTGGCTGTGTCTCCAGATCAGTATTGCAGCAGTGTGGGGTCTGCGGTGGGAGTTTGAGACCAACATTCTTAGGAAACCTAAATTTCAAGCTTGTTTCATGTAAATAGGTTTCGTCTGCTGAAAAATAATACCAATAATAATTATAATAATAAAAATAAGCAATAATATCTCCTTATCTTTCGACAAATTTTCTTCACAGTCGGTTGCTGAACTGTTTAAATGTGACGCAATACTTTCATTTGTCTTATTTGATTCCTTATTTATTATTATCGTTGTCTTGCTGTTGACAAATTTCATTATCTGATTTGCTGACGTTACAAAATCTGCTCCACGATTACTGTTATCACGTTGGCGTCATTTCCTCTTCGAAGAATACGTTAGAAGGAAATGAAAGACGACAGTGGGAAATAGAGATGAGGCAGCAGCTGAATAATAATCTTCAGGGATTCAAAGACCAGTAAATATCAGATGACTGAGCATCCACATGAG
>NC_087217.1:52516091-52551091 GCF_015104395.2 Macrobrachium nipponense | reverse complement strand
GCACATTGTTCGTAGCCATTTGGGAATTCCTTCTGTATTACAGAATGGAGTACAGTACGGAAAAAATATCGTATTTAATATCACAATGATGCGTGCGAAAACTTAATCTTAGATCTGGAAATATATTCTAAAGAGGAAAATAATAAAATAAGCATGAAGCGCCAGTTACTGAACCTGAAAGTTGGCCCGATGCATTCAAATAACTTTTAATCCATGTAATTAAAAGCATAAACAATGGCGCATTTGACTGCAATCCTGAAACTCATTCAAAAGCAAATGAACAATTTTACATAGGCCTATGACCGATTATCTCCTTTATGAATACTTTTGCAACTCTGCCACTACATAATTTCAAAGTAAATTAGGAATATTTACGTACTTTCGTATAATCCGGTGATTAGTTTACTTACCTTTCTAAAATTTAAGTCTGCAAATTTTGTAAGAATTTCAAATTCATTCATTAAATCTTTACTGGAAGAAAAGCTCAGTGCAGTGAGAAATGTGCACGCTAATTTTCCATAATTACCGTTTGCAGTTACGAATGAGGAAACTGGAAAATGAGAACATAAACGGGTTGTGTTTCAATACACACTGTATAAGAAGGACTGATATTTTCTCTTTAAGTTGTTTGATGAGTCATTCACGATAACCTTTCCAAAGTTCATATATATATATATATATATATATATATATGTGTGTGTGTGTGTGTGTGTGTATTATATATATATAATATATATATATATATATATATATATATATATATATATATAATACATATATTATATATATTATATACATACTTTATGAAAATGTCTCCACTTCATGTGTATTATCATAAAGCCTATAGAATTAAATCAAGTAAATGTACTCAAAAGATTAACAAAAATAATAAATGGCTACAGCAAACAAAACCAGTCGATTGAATCCCGTAGAGATTTTCATTCATGACCTCGCACACACACTTTCTCTCTCCCTCTCTCTCTCTCTCTCTTAAGTTCATTAAGTTCTTTGCTTAGTTGTCTCATGCAATGTAATTTAGCAAAATTAATTTTCCATTGGTAAAATATTATTTGAAGAAAATACATATACATACACAGACACACACACACAAACGAATAACCAGAGCAAGGCTTTAAGGAAAGCTGAAATAAAAAAAATATTCAACTTTAATAAGAAATATAATACCAAATCAAAATATTTCGGGGGAAAAAAACCACGGCCTTCATGAGAGAGCAGATGACGCAATCACCCAAAATTTCTGTCGCAAATGTGGTTACTCAAACAGTCCTCGTATTGCCAGTGGATATGAATGAAGATGAAGGTCTAGACCTTGACAGAAGAAACTTCCGAGAGGGAATGTCAATAAATTTCAGAAATTGTAATGAAGGAATACAACTGAGATCCTCGTACTGGAAGAGTATGTTATTCAATTCCATAAACAACAACAGCGTGTTTGTACTTCGCATTCCTGTTTTCTGACCCTGTTAAGAATTGGGTAAGTTATATACTATAATCTCGAAAATAAAGTCAGGGTTGAGTTATCTTCATCAAGAGAGTACCCTCTCATTTGATTTTTTAAAAATTTTCGATGGTATATAGGATTCAAATCAGGCCATATTTAGGTTTAGGTAAGTCGTAAAGGATATTTGTTTTTCAATTACCAGTAAATCCTGTTATGATGATGGTGTTTTATTCATATGTATATGTGTGTATGTATATATATATAATATATTATATTAATATATATATTATACATATATAATATGTATATATATTCTATTAATTACTCATATTCTATATGTATATATATATATGTATATTACAATATATATATATATATATATATTATATATATATATATATATATTATATATATATTATATAATATATACTATACATATACTTATGTATGTGTGCCTACTAACCTGTGTAATGACTCATGTTCCTGATAATTAATTAACTGTGGCACGTGGCAATCAGCTGGAGGTGGGCATTGTATTGCAGCTTTATTGCAAATACTTTGTGAGAACATTTTAAAGTTGCCAAAGAGAATAGTTAGTAAAGACCAACGACACATTATATCATCTTAATCATGGATGAAAACTCAGTGCAGATAATTTCCAAAACAGGCCATTCATTCTACTTACAAAATAAGTATCATGGTAAACACTTACATACAGTACGCTATACACTAGGACTGTTCTGAGATGGGCGGGAGGGGGGTTGAGGGAGGGAGGGCTTCCAAACATCACTCTTCGAATAACACGGTACATAGGAAATAAAACTTCCTTCTTTTCAAAGGGCGTTATCAAAATCACCTCCAGTTTAAGAAGTAATTCTGGCAAATTATTCCCGAAGGGGGAATTCATTACACTTTACTTGTCATGATTACATGGCGAGACTGGAAGTGAGCACTTTCTAGCTATTGAAAGCAACTAAAGAAAAGTTGCTGAAGAGAATGACGGTAAATTTGTGAAAAAGGACTACAAAAAAGAAAAATGAAAAAAAAAAAAAAAAAGTTAAACAGAGCAAATATTTTCACAAGAAGTAATTAGATGCATGAATGGGAATAATTTAGCATTGTCTAGCATTCATTATTCGCAGCAACACAATGAAATAATTTAAAACTTTGTGCGTGAATATGCGATTCCTCTGAATGAGGAGCGGGGCCTGGCGAGGGAATTTGCATTTGTCATACAATGGACTTCAAAGCGCTGTTTTGAGATAACGCGTCTTCAAAGGCTCTTACCGTTCTGCTGACGGTGTATGAGAGAGAGAGAGAGAGAGAGAGATCAGAGAGAGAGAGAGAGAGAGAGAGGAGAGAAGGGGGGGGGGAGGGGGGGGGGAGTAAGGCGATAAGCTTCATGTGACATTTTACAATGAATCAATAAGAACTTTACAAGATAATTTTTTTATCGTTATGGGAAATGTTACTAAAGAATAATTTATATATATACATATATATATATATCATATATATATATATATATATATATATATATATGTGTGTGTGTGTGTGTGTGTGTGTGTGTGTGTGTGTGTGTGTGTAGAGAGAGAGGAGAGATGAGAGAGAGACGAGAGAGAGAGAGAGAGAGAGAGAGAGAGAGCACTTCTCCTTATTGCCGAATAATTTCTGGAGTAAGTAAGCCTTTTCACCTCCCCAAAATTGCCTGGGAGATGATAATACGATCATTGCAGATTTACTTTCCGAGATGGGCGGGGGTTTTACATTAGCCGACTTTACTTAAGCGTACAACTAAAGCGGGCTTTAAAGAGATAAAGACATTTATTTACCTCCGCTATCCAATGGAATTGGGGAGTATTCCGACTCGACACTATCGTTAAGGTTGGCGGTAAAAAAAAAAAAAAAAAAAAAGTGGGTGGGGGGTGGGGGGAATTTTTGGGGGTTTTTTGGGGGAAGGGGGGTTGGGCTGGTCGTGCCTGGGATTTAGCGGAGGAATGCACTTGAAAGCAGGGCAATCTTAGGCAGTAAATCTATGCAAGCAGTCATGCAAAATCCATTACAACGAGACGAAATAAGGCATCGCGTGAAATTGTTTGATGTGGGTTTTCCGTTCCGTGAAATTTCTCTCTCTCTCTCTCTCTCTCTCTCTCTCTCTCTCTCCTCTCTCTCTCTCTCTCAGCGTACTGTATGGTCGCAAGATTTATAGAGCGAGGACATGGTTAATGCCTTGGTATAATCTTGATGGAAATCCGGGCAATTCTTTAAAGAAGAAAAGGAAAACTTATCTCTTGATATTTATACAGAACTGATGAAAGATGAATAAGTTTGGTTTTGCGACATAACAAAATTAGCATTCAGTTTTGCTGTACTTACATGGACGTATTACAATCAGTCGCTGTGGTTAACATAAACAGGTTGTATTTAGACATTTCAGATTGATGAAAAAACATCTGTTGAAAATGAAGAAGAAGAAGAAGAAGAAGAAGAAGAAGAGGTTCAACGGAACCAAAATAAAAATCCCTAGAGACCAATGACATCTTTAATAGCGTTTTTCGTATAGCTCTCTTCATAAAAAATAAGCGATACTAGATCAGCAACAAACAAACGAACAAACAAATCCTCAACGCCAACACGCACACAAATATGCACACGCAACTCTTCCCCCGCCCCACCTCCAAACGCACAACTTCAAGAGCCATTACGGCGACCAATTCCTCACAACCCTTTGTACCATCTCATGGACCAGGGAGTTTGGGGGAGGGGGCCTACAAAAAAAAAAAAAAAATCGAAAAGCTGCTTATTCGTAAGAGGTTCAGATCCTTTCAACACCTTCTGCATTAACAAGAGGAGACCATTATGGTACAACGATCTTGACTGTCTGCCTTTTAGATGCCTTGTGGAGCTTTCAATTTCCCCTTTTTAGCATAGGGAGAAGGGGTCTCTCTCGTAAAAAAAAAAAAAGAAAAAAAAAAAAAAAAAAACTTTTGAGCTGAGTGAAATAAAAATGACGGCAAATATGTGTCATAAAGGGCAGGACCAAAGTCCTGCCCTTTTTTCCCTTTTTTTCATGCCTCATGTTTTCATATAATAACACAAATGTCAGTTTTTGTACTTGAAGGCGGTATTGATTCTGATACATTTTTTCCCAAATGCGTGTAATTTCGTATCTTCTCTCTGCTGCAATAATGGCTATGATAAACTAATAGAGAGAATTTTTATGTCAATCAAACTGCAAACAGATGTTGACTAATTTCAAATAATTGAAATCTGAAGAATAGGTTTTGATACAAACAAAGATACAATACATAAAAATAGAATCTATACTCACAATAGATGCGGTACAGGTTTTTGCCGCAGTTTAGTGACGAACCTCAACTGAGAAAAATAAAAGAAAAATAATTGAGAAATATTTTACATTTTTTGGATCACGCACACAGTATAATACAGTTCATTATAGATATTAAGATCCGTGACCTTATTTGTCTCTAACCAAACTGGTCAAATTTGTTGATTAATTGTAACAGGTATTAAATAATAAATCTCACTCTCACTCTCTCTCTCTCTCTCTTTATATATATGTGTGCGTGTGTATAGGCAACATGAACAAAGCTTAATATTCTGATGTGTAACCCATGGATTTATAAAACTGAGTATCAGAAAAAAGAATTTCTCTCTCTCTCTCTCTCTCTCTCTCTCTCTCTCTCTCTCTCGTGAGGTGGTCTTTTAGGATCTTCCCTGCTAAAACAGAAGCCATATATATAGTTTACGAGAGGAAAAACTGAAGAGTATAATGATGACCTTTTTCTCAAATCTTCTTCTCCTCCTCCTTGTTCATTCAGCCTCTCCCACAAACACCAACTAGGGGTTCAGCCCCCCCACCCCACCCCCACCCCTCTCCCCTTCCAACCCCACCCCAAACCACAAGCTATTTTTCGTTTCCCAAAAACCGCTCCCCTTTCTACCATGACTCCTTCATTACCCAGTTTCTTTGACATACGTCCCATTAGCTCTTATTTTCTTATTCTGATTGATGGGTCTTGTTGTGAAGCAAGAATAGTAGAGAGAAAAAAAATAATAATAGGTTTAAGGAAAACGCGTTGATTGTTTTGGGCGTCATCTGGAGCGCTGAGGGATGCGCTTGAATATAATGAGAGAAAATCTTTGTCTATAGATGTGAGATATTCACGATTGTTCGAAAAATCCATGAGGCTATACCCTAAAACCCTAATATGGAGAACTGTATGTTAGTTTATGATAACGGTGCGGTGGGTATATATATATATATATATATATATATATATATATATATATATATATAATATATATATATATATAGATATATATAATATATATATATACATATATATAATATAAACATATATAAATATATATATATTTACATTATAGCTTAATCATTACTATAGTCGGAATTAATAATAAAAGAAAAGTTATCGAATTCCACGACCGATTAATATATTCAATTATGTACAAAATGCCAATACAACTCATGTATTCATCAAACCTGAACTAATAAAATAGTTTTTTTTAACAAAAATTTTTATTCAGTCCATAAATACTTGTAAATTATTCCTTGGCCTGCTTTCATAAAGCTGTTTATAAAAACTGATTACCTTCCTCTTCAACTTAATAGGTTATTTGAATACATGTTTTATTTCATAAGCCAATGAGTGATTCTGATTCCTAACAGATTCTATATTGAATGATTTGCTACATTCCTATTCTAAGAAGTTCAGGCGCTAAACATTTTTGAAGGATAAATAGAACCATGCAAATGAGAAATCTTACAGTTTCCCTAAAGGTTGAGTAATATTCATTCTTGCTTTGAGCTACGTGTGCTGATGAACGACCTTTATGTTTTCGCGTGAATCTCTGAAAAGAACGCGTTTACACTTAAAAATTCCTTTTTATCTAAATCCTTTACGGACTGCTCTAGGAGCAAGAGCCCGTGCTGGCATAACGCCAGCTAAATCTAAAACAACATCCAAATCCTTCTATGGAGTACTCCAGGAGCAAGAGCCTTTGTTGGCATAAAGCCATCTCAATCGGCTGCAACAACAACTACAATAACAACCTAACATGAAACAAAACTTCAGTCGAAGATGAAGCAGAAAAGGATGTATTATTGTCTAAACTTCCTCTTGGGGAAAATGAGAAAAAAATCTTGCCTATTTTCTTCCTGTTGGGAATTTATCATAAAATATTCAACAAAATCAGGTTCCAAGTTGGATCAATATAACAATAGAATTACCACTATTTAGTATATGTTGTTGAGCGCTTTTCCTCAGCCTGACCCTATTGCAACTTCGAGGTAATAAGAACATAATGTATTCAGTTTTCCCTACACCATTGCTTTATAGCGGCAAATGATCTCGTAGAGGCTTAGGAACCACAGCCCCGAGTGTTATAAAGTGTGTTAATTAGAGCTTTCAAACACATTTTTACGGTAGACTCGCCTCAATAATATCTCATGAATTCAGGAACGAGATTAGGCTACTTTCATAAGCACATTTACTCTGCTTCAGTTTACCACCAGACAAATTCAACCATTACAAAAGCTACTTGGAACAAAGTAAACGAAAGCTCTTGTAATAGCTACGTACAACATACTTGGCAAGACATAATTACGGGCTTTTAAATTCGAAAAAGTGATTTGAAAACGGAATTTCAATGAAACTCGCGGAAAAAATTTGAAAATTATATTCGGATATCTCTTGACAAAACAACCAGTAAAAGATACAAATTCCAGATCCCTAATGAAGGCAAGGAAAGCTCCTGTCCCTAATGAAGAAAAAGACAGTTCCAGCTACCCCGACCCTCAACGAAAGAAGCAAAAATTCAAGTCCTTATTGAGGAGAGGGACCCGACCCCCACACCCCCTCAAGGAAAGGAACATAAATTCAAGACCTTATTGAGGAGAAGACATTTCTATCCCTTTGATTACGAGAAGGAAAGTTTCAGCCTCTGAAGGAGGAGAGGAGAGTTCCAGCCTTTTGACGGAGAGGAAAGTTCCAGCCTCCTGAGGGAGGAAAAGAAAGTTAGCTATAAATGAAGGAAAGGGAAATTTCAGCCCCCTAACGAAGGAAAAGAAAATCTAAGCCCCCTGATGAAGGAAAAGAGAGATCCATGCAGTCCCATCAGGAAGAGAAAAAGGGTGTCTCAGAACAAAATTGTTCTCATGAATGGCAAATAGCTAATCGACGTTTGAAAGCTGCTAGACATCTTAATTATCATGGATATTTTACCTGTTATAATCAATAATATAATTACCAGGGTTTGTTCCCCCAGAATGTTTGCTCATTTTGAATTTAAAAAACATCATTAACAAAAAAATGAAATAGAAAAGGCCAAGGTAAGAGAGGCGAAGGAAAGGGAATAATAAAGCAATGAAGTGTTCATAGACGTCGAACAGACAGACACAGGAAGAAATAGAAGGAAACAGAAAAGTTAGACAGGAGGAGGAGGAGGAGGAGGAGGCGACTGAGAATTTGAGAAAGATGTAAGCCGACGTCGGCACTGTGAAACCAAACCTAGGAGCAAATTGCATGTACCAAAGGGATATCGGTAAAAAGGGGAAAGGGTGTCGAGAAGGCATTCAAGAGACCGTGTAAAAGAGAACACCCCTTCCCCCTCCCTCCCCCTCTCTCTCTCCTTCTATAGAAGAGACATGAAAAGAGATGGCAAGAGGAGGACGGGGATTAGAGTTAAATTAGAATCGGGCGGGTTTTAGGTGAGGGGTTTCCCTTCCATGTCTACGGGAAGTGATGGGATTATGTAGGCAAGGGGAGGGAGGGAGGGGAGGCAGGGGTTAGATGGGAGTGTAGCGGGGTGGGGGGGAGATAGGGTGAAGAGGTTGTGATGCTGTAAGAGCATAAAGAGGAAAATACGATATAAAGAAGAACGCCGCGAGGATGTGTTCAGTCCCAGAAGGAAAAATATGTCAGTGATAACAAATACCGGAAGTTTATTCATTGATATAAATTAATTCGTATAACTCTGTGTATTGTAATATTCATACCTTGGCATAAGGTAATTGCACCTAAGTTTTTCTAATTATGTTTTTTTTTTTTTACAAAATTAATTACAAAATTAACAGAGAGAGAGAGAGAGAGAGAGAGAGAGAGAGAGAGAGAGAGAGACCTTACCTTACAGACCTTAACATCTTGTTCGGGTGCCCCAGGTCCCTCAGTGTGAGGCACCTCTAATGTCTACCAGAGAGTTGCTAGTACATCTTCCGGTATATTTTGCATCTTCCAATCTTGGATGGTCTGGGATGCAGTTTAGATATTTGTCGAGCTTATTCTTAAACACATCTACGCTCACTCCTGATATATTCCTCAGATGAGCTGGCAACGCATTGAATAGACGCTGCATTATCGATGCTGGTGCGTAGTGGATTAATGTCCTGTGTGCTTTCCTTATTTTTCCTGGTATAGTTTTGGGCACTATTAATCTACCTCTGCTTGCTCTTTCTGATATTTTTAGTTCCATGATATTTTTCTGCTATTCCTTCTATCTGTTTCCATGCCTGAATTATCATGTAGCGTTCTCTTCTCCTGTCTAGACTATATATTTTAAGAATTGTAGTCTTTCCCAGTAGTCTAGGTCCTTAACTTCTTCTATTCTAGCTGTAAAGGACCTTTGTACACTCTCTATTTGTGCAATATCCTTTTGATAGTGTGGGTACCATATCATATTGCAATATTCAAGTGGACTACGAACATATGTTTTATAAAGCATAATCATGTTGTTCAGCTTTTCTTGTTTTGAAGTGCCGGTAACAACATTCCCATTTTGCTTTACATTTTGCCAACAGAGTTGCTATTTGATCATTGCATAACATGTTCCTATTCATCATCACACCAAGGTCTTTAACTGCTTCCTTATTTGTGATGGTCTCATTTATTAGGTCCCTTATATGCATATAGCTTTCTTTCTCTGTCTCCATAATTTATTGATTTCAAATTTATCAGAGTTAAATACATCCTATTTACCTCTGCCCAATCATATACTTTGTTAAGGTCTCTTTGTAGAGCGTTCCTATCTTCATCACAAGTAATTTCTCTACTTATTCTTGTGTCATCTGCGAAAACTACTCACTACCGAATCCTTCACATTATTGTCTATGTCTTCAATCATAATAACAAACAGTATTGCAGCTAACACCGTACCTTGCGGCACACCGGATATTACCTTGACTTCATCCGATTTCTCGTCGTTTGCAATAACTATCTGTTTTCTGTTGTGTAAAAATTCTTTTAACCATCTTCCTACTTTATCCACGATATTGTGTTTTCTAATTTTCTTCGCTAATATATTATGGTCTACTTTATCAAAAGCTTTTGCAAAGTCTAAATAAACCACATCTGTTTCATTTCCGCTTTTCATATTTTTGAATATGTTCTCACGGTGGACTAACAGTTGGGTTTGTGTAACTTTTTTTTCCGGGGTACGAAAAAACCATGCTTTGTGTCCTTTATTGTAACAAAATTAAATTTAGTTTTTTTTTTGTGTTTTGTTAATTGTCTAAATGGTTTCATAATATTTTTCTTCATTACCCTTTCATACACTTTCATATATGTGATGTTAGACTCACAGGCCTATAATTACTTGCCTCTAGTCTTGATCCACTTTGAAAGTAGGGGTAATATATGCTAATTTGTGCTCATCATAAATCTTGCCTGTATCTACACTTTGTCTTAATAATATTGCAAGTGGCTTTGCGATAGAATGAACTACTTTCTTTAACAAAATAGCAGGAATTCCATCAGGCCCTGCAGCAGCTCCATTTTTAATTTCATTAATAGCCTGCACAATATCAGCTTCATTAATATCTATGTCAGCTAAATATTCACTATTTCATCCCCTTACTTCTATATCATTATCTTCATTATCTATTCTAGGGGTGAATTCTCTCTTATATCGTTCTGCCAGTATGTTGCAAATTTCCTTTTTTTCATTCGTTAATCTCCCTTCAATTCTCAGAGGGCCTATTTCTATTCTTCTTTTATTCATCTTCTTCGCATATGAGTATAATAGCTTGGGGTTTTGCTGATATTTAATAGGGTTTTTTCTTCCAAGTCCCGTTTTTCATTTCTTTTGATTGTATAATCTTTTGTTCTGCATTTTCTATCTTACTTTTTAGTTCTATAACTTTCCATGCATTTTTTCTTTTGCAAGACCTTTTTTCCACTTTCTGATTTTCTGGAACAAGATCCTTCTGTCTCTTGGTATGCATGAATGATGTTTACTTTTCTTCTTCGGTATATATTTTTCCACTATTTTCTCATATTTTATATAATATCTCCGTATTTACCCTTATGTCATCACTTACGAAAATGTTATCCCAATCTTTGTTTAATTCTTCATTAAATTTCTGGACCATTTTGTATTTTTTATTTTTACTGTATAACGTTGTATTTTCCATATCCTTCCCACTTTTTCATTTCTTGCTTATCTCTATTTTCACTTGCTTGGAATGACTGTTAATTCTATGACATTATGGTCTGAAATATTCGCATTATAAACTATTATTTCTTTAACATAATTCATCTCGTTCACAAAATACTAGGTCTAAAGTATTTTCCTTTCTTGTTGGCAGGTGATTTATTTGTTGAATGTTGTATTCTAGTAGCATATCTAATAGCTTTTCAAATTGCCTCTTATCTTCTGCACTACTATTACTCTCTTTTTTTATATGTATAAGTACAACCACAATCTCCTATTCGTTCTTTCCATTCTACGAAAGGAAAGTTGAAGTCACCAGATAGGAGAATAGTCCAGTCCTTGTGATTTCTACATATATCATCCAATTTTTCAATTATTAAGTCAAACTCTTTAGTATTAGGAGGTCTATATATTACTATGTTCATCAATTTTTCAGATTCAAATTCTACCGCTATAGTTCACATTCTGAGTTACTATATTCTCATATATTTTTCCTTGTTTTTTGTCTTTCCCATATATTGCGGTTCCCCTTGATTCCTATTTTTTCTATCTGATCTATAAGTTTGGAACCCTTTTATTTGATCATCATTCCCAGTCTCTTGGGAATACAGGTTTCACTTATATTCATTATATCTATTTTCTTTTCATTTTGGGTTAGTTCTTCTAAGTACTCTATTTTTCTTTTTGAGTTACTCGTGGTAAAAGGGCAACTGTGCCTTGAACTACTTTTTTACACTTATTTTTCTTACAAAATTATCAGAGGAAGAGAGAGAGAGAGGGAGAGAGAGAGAGATGTGGTAAAAAGGTAACTATGCCTTTTACTATGAAGAATGACAAAGTAAGATCAAACCCGTTTTGAAGTGTAACTTGAAGAAATTGTTAACGTAACGTAACGTAACGTACCGCAACGTAACGTAACGTAACATAACTCTCTTTCTCTCTCTGGTAATTTTGTAAGAATAATTACAAGTGAAAAACGTTAAAGGCGTAGTTTCCTTTCTACCACATTCTCTCTCTCTCTCTCTCTCTCTCTCTCTCTCTCTCTCTCTCTCTCTCTGGGACCACGGAGTAAAATATATACATATAAAAAAACACACATACAAAAGAGCAAATTATATTGTCATTGCGTTCAGGAAATTATCGTCGTGTACTAACAAATGACAAAAACCGCCGAAATGAGTCGGCCATTTGCTTGCGGAGATAGGCATAATAAACCACTGACTGCCTTTGATGGCAGTCATTTGGATTTCAGTGTTATTAAGTTATTAAACCAAGACGATTACAGCCGCTAGGTCGGGTAATTCCTGTCTAGTGATAGGCTTTTATCGAGAGAAATATCTTGCCATTTTGCGACGCATAAAAGAAGAAGAAAAAAAAAGAAATAAAAGCGGATTTAGAATGATGATATCACTCAGAGAGACATTATTCTGTTTTGCTTTCTATTCTCGTTTTCAAGTCGAGTGGATTTTTTTTTTAGTTCATTTTTTTCGATTACTTCTCAAAAAACGTTACATGAATATACCTCGGGGGAAGTCACGAAAGATTAGATATCTCTTATTTTTGTACTTATTTGCATATATATTAGTATATTTATCTATTTATCTATCTATTTGTTAATTAACTTAATTCATTTATCTATTAGATAATCAATTTACTTATCCATTTATTTATCTCTTTATTTCTTTATTCTAAAACGATGGTGCAACTCAAACTCATTTAAAATGCTACGCGAGAAAAAGCTGTTTGATTAACTTGAACGTAATTCATGAAGAGACAACATGGCTCCGAATTACATCATCACCTTTGAATTATCGAATATCAAAATTACGAAACCTGTGAACTTAAAACTGCTGCTAAATGTAGGTCTCAGGTCATTTAGATCCGGATGTGGTCTACAGCTGCAAGAAATGAAATCATTCTGACATTAAAACTGCTTTAAATGATATCATCATATACAGCAGTTTTAGTCAACCTAACTCTCTCTCTCTCTCTCTCTCTACACACACCACACACACACACACACACACAAACACACACGCACATATATATATATATATATATATTATATACATATATATATATATATATATATATATAAAATATATACACACACATACACACACGTAAAATATTATATTAACACTAACATCAAATAAAAATCGTTCACTTAACAGAGGTGAAGGAAGAGTGATTTAATTTTTATAGCTGAGACTGATATCTGTATCGTAGATAGCTAGATAGTTATATAGATAGATAGACATTCCTCTTCTGAACAATATTTTCTCTTCTGGGCAGAACAGAAAGAAGCCTGGCATGACAAAAGAAGACAGTATGTCCTGAACTCAACGGTCAATCCAGCACCCCCAAACTAAGCCACATTGATTTACACACATAAATATTACAAGAAAACAACAATAAGTCAATATAAAAAAAACAAGAATTATTTCGTAAACCAAGAAAGAAGTGGATTACAATAAATCTCACATGTCTGAATTTTCTTCTAAGTATCAAGACAAACAGCAGCATTTAACAGGTACACTCCATGATGCCGAAGTGTAAGTCAACAGATAAATAGGCTATGTTCCTTTCATTCATAACATTCATTTCTTAAACGAGTTGTAGAGCCCAATGATACTCGTTTAGACAAATGAAACAAACTGCTAACAAGCAACTGCCTATACCCTCGATCTGTGGCTGAAACTGAAATGGAAGACTAAGCTAATAGAACCTCGTAGATAAAAAATTTTACTTTTTATTTCCAAAACTAGCTAACATTAACATGGAACAAAAAGCTGAGATTAACAATTCACTACCACACCTTTTTTAAGACATTCATTCCATCTTAATTATAGAACTGATGGGCGATAAATCTCAACCATTTAATGGCCAGCACAACGCCATTATGAAATCTAGAATGAGATATTTTTTTTATTATTCATTTCTTCTTTTATTTCGGAATTGTGTTCATTAAAGAAATTGTAAGTTCATAAGATATTCTTTGTAAGAATTGATCAAATCAGGAATTCAGTCAAAAGTGCGCTGTTAACAGAGAATGGGAATCCTAGGATAATTGTGTCACTTAGCAAACACGCCCGCACGCGCGCACACACACACACATAGTATTTATTTATATATATATATATATATATATATATATATACTATATATATGATATATATTATATATATATAAATAATATATAATTTAAATATATATAATAATATATATAATATAAAAGAAAGTCAGTATGACCGTGTTCAAATTTTATTGCATAAAAAAAAGCAATGAACTAACTAAACGCTGATTTGATGTTAACAATCTTTATTTATATACATCTTCGTACACGTAATTTTTAAAAAAATGAATGAACTGTGCTTTGACGTTAACACTTTATTTTCTTAAAAAAAAAACAAGCACAACTTGTTTTGACACTAGCAATTCCTTTTTTTTTTCGTTCTAGAATTAACTTAGGAGGGGAAAAAAACTGAGCGAGCGTCTTAAAATGCAAACAATTTGGATGAGCGTATCCTTAAAAGCCAATTATGAAAAAAGAAAAAGAAAAGAAAAGAAAAGACCGAGTACACGTTAAATTAACCCTGTCAGTTTTCATCATCTCAATTTCTCTTCTCTTTTCCCCGTCCCTCCAGAACCGCTGGCACAATCTCTTTGTCATTGCCCGTTGACCCAGCCACGTAGTCAAGTCATAATTACGGATCATGATTATGACGAATGCCCGCTCGAAGTGACTAATCACGGCGGTGGGCTCATGTTCTTAATTTTAGACGTTTCGCAAAGCGCTCGGAATCTGCACATTATCATTCATATCAGACTCCCTCTCTCTCTCTCTCTCTCTCTCTCTCTCTCTCTCTCTCCTTCATAATTTTGTGACTTGTAAATTATAACCATTTTCTGGCCTCTCGGGAATGTTACTGAGATGAGAGAGAGAGAGAGAGAGAGAGAGAGAGAGAGAGAGAGAGAGAGAGAGAGAATCATCAAATGTGTTCTTAGAAACGAGCTGTAAAGGAAACCTTTACAACCTTTACAATATAGGAAAGTAGAACATTGTAGCAATTCTAAATAACCATAGCAGATAATAATAATAATAATAATAATAATAATAATAATAATAATAATAATAATAATAATAATAAATAATAAATAATAATAATACAGTAAAAAGAATAAAATTCTACCAAGGACCAATGCTTATCATTCACGAATCATATAACAGGGATGTTCACATGAACTACAAGACTACAACCAAATTATGAATTCATTTTAATAACCACCAGTTTAGAAATTAGATTTACGTTATCGTTACCTAATAATACCTGCATGCAAAATAAATATATACTAATCTATAATTGTATTTGGTGATTACTTGTGTAACCGTCGATCTCAGGCAAGCGAGATATTTCTATAATAATAATAATAATAATAATAATAATAATAATAATAATAATAATAATAATAATAATAATAATAACAAAAAGTGATGGACTCCTAAGGAGGCAGGATGCAACCCGGAACCCCACACTATAAATACCACCCAGTCGAATTGGAGGACTGTGATAGAGCAAAAAAAAAAAAAAAAAAAAAAAAAAAAATAATAATAATATACAGTAGTTAGGGTTTTGGTGAATATGCTGATGCACATATTTATAACGATAACAAAAGTAATTAAATTAACGCCACCAATAATAATAATAATAATAATAATTAATAATAATAATAATAATAATAATAATAATAACAAATAATAAATAATAAAAAATAACTAAAATAATAATTAATATTATTATTATTTATTATTATTAATTCTATTAATTATTACTATTAATATTATTATTATTATTGGAGAAACAAATCAACAATTATGTATGAACACATAATCTAGTTATCTATCTCTATTTTTAAATATCTGAACATATACATAACTGTGGAATTGCTCCTCCATTTAACTCATGCTGCTATTATTATTATTATTATTATTATTATTATTATTATTATTATTATTATTATTATTGACAATTAAAAGCCACAGTAGTGTTAAAGCATATGATTGTACAATGCTAAATATTACTAGGAGAGACTTTCGGATACTGCTCCGTATTGTACAATATTTTAACACTACTGTGGCTTTTAATTGTCAATATTATAGCCTCGTTACGGAGGTTCCAGAGTTCATTATTATTATTATTATTATCATTATTATTAGTATTATTATTATTATCATTATTATTATTATATAACCGATGGGGATGACAGTACCAGTCCCAACGTCCCTCTTGAGTGATTAACTTGGGACCAATAAGACTGCCAGGTCATTCATTCCTTTGCCGTTAATGGTCATATTGCATGATGTGTTTGCAAAATATCATGACTAACTGTTTGGCGTCTTTACCGGCGACAAAGTTTTTTTGTTTGTGTGTGTGTGTGTGTGTAAGGTGCCCATGAATTCCTATAGATGTATATATTAGTATTTATATAATATAGTTTGTACATGATCAGTGTGTGTGTGTAAGTGTATGTGAGAGAGAGTGAGTGTGTTGGTGTAATGTGTGTGTGTGTGAGTGTATGTGAGAGTGTGTTTGTAATGTGAGTGTGTGTGAGTGTATGTGAGAGTGTGCTTGTAATGTGAGTGTGTACGGTACGCATAGACTCCCATAAATGCATGTATCATTTGTATATAGTTTGCATATGACAAGTGTGTGTATGCGAGTGTATGTATGAGTGTGTGTGTGTGTGTAAGGTACGCATAGACTCCTATAAATGCATGTATTATTTACATATAGTTTGTACATGATCAGTGTGTGTGTGTGTAAGGTACGCATAGACTCCTATAAATGCATGTATTATTTACATATAGTTTGTACATGATCAGTGTGTATATGTGAGTGTATGTGAGAGTGTCTGTGTGTGTGTGTGTGTGTGTAAGGTACGCACAGACTCCCATAAATGCATGTATTATTTGTATATAGTTTGTACATGCGCATGTGTGCCACATGATCAGTGTGTGTGTGTGTGTGTGTGTGAGAGAGAGAGAGTGTGTGTAAGGTATGCATACTCTTCCATAGATGTTTGTATATTTTATATATAGTATGTCCATGATAGTGTGTGTGCGTGTGTGTAAGATGCACATGGATTTCCATAGTTGTATGTATTACTTATATATATATATATATATATATATATACTATATATATATATATATATATATATCTATATAGCATATATATATATATATATAATATATATATATATATATATATATATATATATACAAGTATATATATAATCAGTTCACCATACATTTTTATTAACAGAAAAAATAAACAAATAAATCGTGCAGTTATTTGAATCCATATCTAACTATTTATCGAAGCAGATCCACTTGGGTCATTTGCTCATCTCTGTGTCACATGTGCTATTACTCCAGCTGTAGAGTGTCCTACGTGACGAGCCTTAGGAGGCAAAAGGGACTTGATGATGCTTCCTGAAATATATATTGTGCCTCTGATGCACTAAGAGTTGGATTTGTACGTGGCAGTTACTTAAAGGACGAAATGAGGAGGGTCGCATCCACGGTAGAGGTAGGCACGGGGCTTGTAAATTAATCACAAAACACTTAAAGAATCTGGAAAATTAATATCTGTTGAGGCATCGTCCTTTACGCGAAAGGTTTATATATATATATATATATATATATATATATATATATATATATATATATATATATAGATAGATAGATAGATAAGATATATATATATATATATATATATATATATAATATATATATATATATATATATATATATATATATAGTGTGTGTATGTGTGTGTGTGTGTGTATAACTGAATCGAAAAATTTGGAACGTGATGAATATATATAAATAAAGGCAAAAGCAGTTGCCTTTAAAAATAATATATATATATATTATCTGAATAAAAGTACTCATTAATTCTCCTTTTATTTAAGAACTCCTTATGATCAGCCTGACACACAGACACACAGTCACATACACATCAGAGATAATCTTATCGAAATTCACTCAGAGAGCGACATATAAATTCACCTAAATGCCACCGGCCGCATGTCTAATGGCAGCAGGCCTTATGCCTCTTGTCTCTTGTACTATTATGGAGCCCCGAGTTATCAATATGAAGGAGGAAACGCCTCGGCCAAGTCAACACTCGGCATGTAATCATGTCGTCTGCAGACGCGCGCAGATAGACAATGACTCAAAACTTCACATGACGTGAGACGGGTTTGGCGCTCCCATGCTGCAGCAAAGGATGGGCGCGCAGGAGCGCTCTCTCTCTCTCTTTTTTTCTCTCTCTCTCTTTCTCTCTTGTGCGTGTACTTTGAAGTGGGGCGGAGAAGGAGCAACTTCGGTGTTCCACTTTCGTATTTTTTTTCTCTCCCCTTCGTTTCTTCCTCCACTTCTTCTTCTTCTTCTTTGCTCTTTCACGCCGAGGCCTTTGCGGTCGGAAACAAGTTGTTAGACAACAGCTTCTTGAAGCACTTAACTTCGCGCATCTATAAATTGCAGCTGTAGCTCAGCTGTATTTATGTGAATGCCAGGCTTCAGCAATAAGGTATGTATATACTGCACGGTGTGTGTGAATGAGTGTGCTAATATTTTTATGAGAGAGAGAGAGAGAGAGAGAGAGAGAGAGAGAGAGAGAGAGAGAGAGAGTACGGAACCTTGGTCTAGGTCTGTATTTCATCTCGGTAGGAATAAATCGCTTTTTAATCTCAGTGATTTTCCTTTTGATTAAGTTAAAGATAGAGCCAGAAGTCAAATAATCGGACAAATGTGATACATCATGTTAGTGCTCCTCACAATTATGCTTCCTGTTCGTGAAGCTTCCAGAATGCTTCGTCTGCTTCCCAGCCGAGTTCGAGTTCCGTCCGTCGAGCGGGGAGGGAGATCGACGGCCGTCGGTCGCGGGACCCGACGGACGAGATTCGCCGAGCGAGCGGACGCGCCCTGCGGACCGACTGCCGAGCGGCCGGCTCCCACAAGCGCTCGGTTGCACCTCCCTAATACATCATGGTCCGTAATTGTTTGCCTGGGACTCACCTGGCTATTATTTTGACTAAACCCACTGATTACGTACCTGTGGCATGACTATTATTACGTCCGCAACCCGTCATGAGGCGCGCAAGTCGTATTATTTGATATGACGAATGAAATGTGTAATTATAGCAAATTGTACGCATTTTGGTGAGTGACTGCCGTGTGATTTAGGAGTCCTCTTGATGCATCGCTAGAAATGAGGAGTTTTGTCATAGGCTGTGTGTGCGCCCTGCCTCCTACAACTGTCTATTAAGTGATGACAGAGAAGGCCATGAGAGAGAGAGAGAGAGAGAGAGAGATATATATATAGAGAGAGAGAGAGAGAGAGAGAGAGAGAGAGAATGACGATCATGAGAACCACTGAAGAGAAGAGAATGATGTTATGAACCACGGTTAAAGAACCTAAGGCAGTTAAATTCACAGACAGACAGATGATTATGTGAACAACGTCTGAAGGAGAGAGAGAGAGAGAGAGAGAGAGAGAGAGAGAGAGAGAGAGAGAGAGAGAGAGAGAGAGAGCCGCATCTACATAATGCTTTGGATGCTTTTGCATGAATGCTTTATGTATGAGCCACACTGCATGGGTAGGTTGGGGCAATTGAATATTTATGTGTCATTATGTATATAATTGCAAGAGGCTGAATGTGTGTGTGTGTGTATGCGTGCGTGTGTGTGTATGTGATCACACTCGCACATTCGTGTACGTGGCAGAAACAATTAAGCGCGCAGTATTTGTGATTAGTATTACATACATGTGAGTGCTCGTTTGATTATGTATATGTATGTGTTTAGCATTTGAGTCGCCGCATGAATATTGCAAGAGCATATCTGTAGTGGTGTGGATACGATTTAGATGCGGTGTTCCCGACTATCTTTATGACTCAAATGGATGATAAAAAAGTATTGCTCCTCATACTAATACGCGGAGCGGGCGAGCGCCGGGATTATAAGGAGATAGATAACATTAGGACGGACTGAGAGAAGTGGCTTACTAAAGGATTAATGCAAACGGAGAGAGAGAGAGAGAGAGAGAGAGAGAGAGAGAGAGAGGAGAAGAGAGAGATACCATTTGGACCGACTGAGAGAAGTGACTTGCTTATAAAATTAATACAAATACAAAAGAGAGAGAGAGAGGAGAGGACCCATTTGGACATAGACGTGAAGAAGTGGTGCTTAAAAAAAAAGCATTTTGTTAATTCAATGCAATAAATGGCGAAAAAATGGTTGTAAATTTTTATTTTCGTACGAGATAGAGAGAGAGAGAGAGAGCAAGGTGGACACAGGCAAAGGATATTTTTTTTATCTAGAATTGATCGAAAATGAAGGAGAATCCGAAAGAGAGAGAGAGAGAGAGAGAGAGAGAGAGAGAGAGAGAATTCCACTCTTCACGATCTTCCTTACACACAAACGCAAACGAACACAAACAAAGGCAGTAACATTCTTATTTAAGACCGCTGGGTAGCTCGTTTGTCGGCACTCTTTGCAAGTAAACACACACACGACACTTCTGCCACAAATCAAGTAAGAAATGTGGTCCACTCGTCAGACGGACAGGAGAAGATTTCAGAGAATGTTTTATTTATTTATGTATATATATTTTTTTTTGTCTATTTATGTTGGTGGTGGGGTGAGTGTGGTGCGTTTGGAGGAGGTGGGATGCTGAAAGCATGGAACCATTTCCTCTTAATTTTTTATTTTAAGCGATGTTTTGTGCTGTTTGGGGTTGGGTATGTGCTAATGATACCTTGGCGTTGGCCAGAAACAAATAATTTTTCCTCATATATTAACTCGTTCTTTCTGGACGTGGGGAACTGTAATATCTTGAACCTTTTTTTTGTTCCTTGTAAGATTTTAGTTTTTGGTGTCTTCTAACAAAAAAACGTTTAATTATATATATCTATATATATATGTATATATATAATAATTATATATATATATAATATATATGTGTGTTTTGTGTGTGTGTGTGTTTGTGTGTGGGTGTGTGGGTGTGCGTGTGTGGGTGTGGCGCGGTTGTGTTGTTGAATCAAACTTCTCCTGTTAAAAATAGGTATACGTCTCAAGTATAAAAGGCCCACTATAATACCTCCCTCGTTTTAAAAAAGCTAAATTGGACTAATATTTGCGGTGAACTTGACCTTGTCCCCCCAACCCCCTTCTCAATTATATAGTCCCTTGGCCTTTGTTAAACCACAGTGTTTTAAATGGTACCTTTTTATTACCTTTATAATATATATTATTATATATGATATATTATAGTATATATATATATATAAATATATATGGTATATTTACCACACACTAAAGTCAAACGCAAGCAATAAAACACATTCGTTTAACAATAAGAAGAACCTGGAAAAGGGGAAGGTGGGGGAAATTGAAATAAAAAAATAAAAAATGACGATCTACAGATCAACGTTGCGAACGTTGGCGGTATGAAAATTGATGCATCCGCCTCTATCCTTCTGTAAAATCCGATAAAAATTAACTTTATAAATAAATAGCATGTAAATGTTGACACATAGGTAAGCTAAATTATAGGATTCCTGAGAAAAAAAAAAAAATATATATAACTTGTCTTTATAAAATTAACTCTGTCTTCCGAGGCTGAAATAAAAGAAATTATTTGCATTGCTTCTTACGAAATATCAATTTGTTCTACGATTTTCAAAACAGAATTGACAGCTAGAGGATAATAACCTACACGAGTTTATTTTCAGTAAGTACAAATAGTATTGACTTTAAATTAAAAACGATAAAAATCGGAGGGTTACGTGCATAGCGACGAACCCTGAACGATTGCACGAGATGATCTGTATACAGAATTGCATGTAAGCGCCGGTAGTGATGTTTATTTTGTTTTTAACAAACCCTTGGGAATGTAGATACTTCTTACAGATTGGGATTTGTTTATTGGTGGCAAATTGTTTTACCTCCCCTTGTTGTATTTTTTAACTTTGACTTACTTGCTTTTAACTTCTTTTTTAACATTTTTTTAATTGAATTAAACTCAGTTTTATCCAAGTAATTCGATAGGAATTGCTTGCAACTATTTATTGAAAATTTTTTCATTTATTTTTCTTTTTCTGCCTGGTTTTTTTTGTTTTTTCCGATTACAGTTAATTTTCCTTCGTTTTTTCCTTTTCCTTTTCCCCCCCTTCCCCCTTTTCCCCCCCCCCCCTCCCAGTACATATTCATTTATGTATTTGATATTTATCGATTCTTGTTTAATTCTATATTATTATAATAATAACAAAAAGAAAAACATGAAAACCCGTGATCCTCACAATAACAACATACCTGACTGAGGTATACACAGATGTTTATGCACGGCGCTTTCAAATTCAGCAAAACGTACGTACTCATATGTTTCATATGTTAATTTATTATCCCTTTTGGTCGTTATTCACGCAGTGAAATATGGCTTTTGGTGCCTTTTAATGAAAACGCTGTCAATGAGGATTTGGACTTGAAAGACAGTGTATTTTAGAAATACTAACTAAACAGAAACATCTGTTTTAATTGAAGCGAAGAGAGAGAGGAGAGGAGAGGGGAGAAGGAGGCGAGAAGAGGAAGAGAGGAAAAGTCCCGAAACAACATACAGACGTAGTTTTGGCAAAATTTCCTTCCCCCTTGCCTATTTCGATTTTAAATTGATTTATAGAAGGTTAAAGTTTAAAACCCCTTGGCGGTCACAAACATCTTTGGTTATTTGACCGCCGTTTGCCCAGTTTCGAAGCAAACAACTTTTGCCAAGCTAAAGCTAAGCAAAGCAGAGCAAAGCAAACAACTTTTGCTAGGCTAAAGCAGTATAATTCAAACAAAGCAAATAACTTTTGACAAGCTAAAGTTAAGCAAAGCAAGCAACTTATGCCAAGCTAAAGCTAAGCTAAGCTAACACCTTGTGCCAGGATAATTCTAAGAAAGCAAATAACTTTTGCCGAGCTAAAGCTAAGCAAAGCTAACACCTTTTGCCTGGATAATTCTAAAAAGAAAGAGTACAACTCCTGGAGCCAAGCGTAAAAGTTAAGCCAAAGCAAGCTTTTGGTTTTTGTGGCAAGGCTAAAGCTAACCAAGGCAAACGTCTTTTGCCGAGCTAAAAAGCTGAGCAAAGCAAGCACCACCTTCTGCCAAGCTAAACAGCTAAAAACGCGAGAAAGAGCCAGCCAAGTCAGCAAGGCGAACGAGCGAGCGCTGCATTTCGTAAGCGCAGAGGATTAGCGTAGCATTGTGTTTAAGAATGGTGGTTTTGGTTTGGAACCGCAGGCTTCGAACCGGAAGTCCGGCGTGTGATAAACCCCGAGACCCCTGGGACCTTAAAGGGAAATTAAGGAAACATGGTTTTCAGAGTCCCCAACTGCAGCAACCTCAGGAGCCCGCGTGTTAGCGTTGATGTACCCTTTGAATTACCAATGGCCGTTAAGATTAATTGCGCTGGTTGGTGGTGCTCCTTCGAGCACCGTGGTAAAAACAGAGAGAGGTAAAGTAATGTAGCTATTGCTTAGAGGAATTGGATGCTAATTCTTTCCAAATTTCCAATTTCTTTTTCCCTTTATTATGCAGTTGACGTTAGTGCATTAGGTAATATCAATTTGAAATATGTTTGGTAAGAGGAGAGACCTCACGAACAGGGTTTATGCATATATAGTTGTGCAAGCTGACCTTTAAACCATATTTCATTTAAAAATGAGGAGAGGAGGAGGAGAGAGATAGCGGAAGAGAAGAGATCGAAAGAGTCAAAGGGTCAAATTCCAAAGTCAAAAAACCTTTATTCCCTTATTTAAAAATGGTTTTCTTGGTCTGCTGATCATTACATATAAAATTTATTTTACATAAAATTTCACAATAATTGGATTGGTAAAATTTTAGGATATTATACATTTTCAAGTAAAAATTTAAGATTTAAGGTTTTGCCTTTAAGTTTCCGCTTTTTGGAATAACTCAGAACTAACATCTTATTACATTTTCCTTAATTTTCCCCAAGAGGTAGTTTATTTTCCTATTATAGTTTCCCAAGCTGGGCCTGGGTACCCTTTTGCCATCCCGAGGCGGTGAAGAAATCTTTTTCGATAGCTGTCTAACATATAGATTTTTCATTCTGTCCTTGTTAAATACCAATTGGGTCCTACAATTACCAACTGTAGGAAATGTTGTAATAGCCCAGTTTGGGAATCCTTTTCCCTTTTCTTCCTCCCCCCCTTTCAAAACTTTTAAAAACCAAAAACAAAAACAAAATCGTTACATACCACTTTTCTTTTAATTTTAATCCCACTTTTAAAAAAAATTGCTGGAGGGTTGGGGTGATGTGATCGGTGTTTTTTTTCCTTTCACCCCTCTTTCTTTTTTTCTCAACCCCAATTAAACGGGCTACTCTACCTGCAAAGAGTTTTGGTGGATTTTTTATTTTTTGGAAGCTTTTTTTTTTTATTTTTTTTTTTTTTTTTTTTTTTTTCCTTTTTTTTTTTTTTTTTTTTTTCCATGTGCATATTCAATTTTTGTTACTTCCCCCATATCTTGAATACAGTAGTTTATTACCCGCTCAGGTGACCAGGTCTTTCCCCACGGAACAATCAGGCTCGGAAAGTAGTATCCGATCGAAAGTAATCTTTTTACTCTACTTAGATTACCTTGAATTGCAACTGACCTTTTCTACTCAGAAGTGTTTCCTACTCAGCTCGTCAATTGTGCGTACTGAATGTCCATATACCTGTCCATGTGGTATACCTATATTTTTTCACAATGTTCGAGCATTTATCTTTACCTTTTTAATCCCCCAATCGACATTTTAATTACAATTGTCCAGTCTGGAATTTTTGCTAATGAATACTGTGGCTAAGTCTACCCACAAACAATGCAACTTGGCTGTTTTTGGGGTGGCATTTGAATAAATAGCCCTTTCCTTTCCTTAGAAAAGGTACTTTTCTTAATTTTTGAGCCATATTAGTTTCAGAAAGATCCTTTTTATTCAAAAGGGCAATCTTCTCCTGAGATTTTCCTAATTGATCAGGGCCGAAAAGAAACTTGGGTGTCATCATGCATATTGAATTAGCACGGCAGTTTTTCTATGTAATTTAAAATCCATATCATTAAACTGTAAAGATTTAAAAACAAGAATTGGGCCTAGGACAGATCCCCTGTGGGACCCACCAAATTCAACCTTTTGTTTTCAATACAAAGAATTTACGTCTCCTAATCTAACTTACCTGACCTCCTATCTCCCACGTAATCTCGAAACCCAAAAGTAGCAATTTGGTGATGTATCCCTTTAAGTATATTTGTTGAACACATTTCCAATCATGGCTTTAACAACACCTATCGAAAAATGCCTTTTTTTTTTGGGGGGATTAGGTACGCATAAAACAAAAAATTTACTATGGAAAAACTTTTTTTCTATCAATAGTTTTTATAAATTTTCATCTGTTAATTTCAATTTCCTCAAAGACTGTTTTCTCTGTTGATAAACCCTTTACGGAAATCCAGTGTTTTGGAGTTGGTTCGCAAATCAAATTATTTTTTTCTAGGATAGTTGCCCATTACTGATTTGCACACAATCTTTTTTCCCATTTAACCTTCGATTAACACCGGAAGGACAGAAACTGGTCCTGTAAGTTTACCAGGGTCCGTCCTTGTCTCCTTTCCTTGTGAAGATGGGTTTCCACGGGAGGGGTTGTTTCCCAAATAGAAAGGGTATTTGTCCCCAGTTTACCAATCGATGTATTTGTTATAATAACCTGTGGATATAATAATGCAAATCTATAAAGGGAATCTTTTAGAAAGCTGGTAGGAATACCAATCCGGTTCCGCCCGTAAGCATTAACTATTATTCAAAATCAAAAGCTCTTAACCCTAACACTGTTAATATTTATTGTTTCTCTTCTATCTGCTGAACTGGTTGAGGTCTAAATAAACAATCTTATATTATTACCAATATTTAGTTTTGAGTGGGTTCTTTATCCATCTTTCATTTTTTTTCTCGTACTTTTTGTAGGGCATTTTCCCTTGCGTTTTAAAAACAAAACAAAAAAAAAAAAAAATAACCATAAGTTATTTTTGTTTTCCCTACAATTAGCAAGTATTATGGTTAAAATTTGATCTGCTCTAAGCTTTTGGGTTTGGGTTGTCGTATTCCAATCTTTTTTATTTGAGTTTCGTAGATACAAGATATTCTTATTCCATAATTTTCCCATGTTTCTTTGGTCGAGATTTACTTTTCCTTGATCTTGTATAGAGATAGTAGGAGGAATTGAACCAATATAATCATTAATTATTTTTGGCCCAAATTATTCTGTGATATTTCACTCATGGGTTCGGTATTGAAAAGGGGTGAATCAAAAAGAAACAGATTCTCCGAAATTTGGCTACTGGTATTATATTTTTGAATTTTTTAATAAATAACTTACAATACATCAACTGGCGAATTTGTTTCTCCAAATCATAAATTGCAAAATCATTAACATATTTCCTTCCCTCATATCCCAACGGTAAATGATACCTTTTGTTCAAAAACAGAAATTCATCGTTAACGGTTACAAATTTTTTAGGAATTGCCTTATTTCATATTCCTTCCTTCAATGCCAGTTAAAATACTTGCTTTCGTAAGCATATACATCTCACATAATTTTATATCCCCTCCTCCCTCGACGTGATCAAGCTGTATCCCTCCCAACGCCTATCATGTCATAATAGTCCTGGGGTCCTCACTACTCCCCTTCGTAAATCTAAAAAAGAAAACAATATTTCCACCGAGGAAATATATACCTTTTCTTACCTAATAGAAGGTAACTTTTTATTAATCAACGTCACGACTCTGTATCTTGATTTCGGCGGAGTCACGTCTCTATACCTCGTCCCCTGTAATTTCCTTCCATTAAATATTCCCTGCTTCGGTAGAGCAGGTTGTTACCAGAACCCCTGGTTCAGTTATTACTTATTTGCCTTCGCTTGAAAACTTAATTTAACCGGGAGGGTTGATTAACATGTATTGGCTCTATACACCATGCATGGGATAGTCGTTGGATTCGTAATTCGAAGTGAAGTTACGATTTCCTGGCGATTTCAAAGTTGTCCCACAGCGAATTCAGAGGGAGTGGGGGTTGGTTTGTTAGGGTGAGAGCTAGACCTCCTCCTTCAACCCCCTCCCCAAGCCAAGGTATGACATAGAGTTAATAAGATATTCTGGAGGATATATCCAAAGCCATGTTTGCTATTTCGTAAGAATGTGCCGATATTTTAACTGAAAAGACGCGTTGCCACTTTGACAAGCCATATTGCAAATGTCATAAGGCAGTTGTAACCATTTTTTTTTTTCTTTTTTCTTTTTACTCGTTCCATTTTTTGCTATTTGCCAGTGATATTTTTTACTGATTTCTTCATGTACAGAAGCACTTATTTACTTAATTTTTGCTATCTTAAGAATGACCGTAATGTTTATGAATCTAAGATAATTTCGTGCTTTATTTAATTTACCTTATGTGACGAAGTTCTTTCAAATCCATTGGTCTCCATTTAAACTTGTCATTATTACTGTGCTCATTCCACGTAAACACTAATGTTACACGTTATAAACTATTAACCTGCTACCTCTCTCTGCACTATTTCCAGAGAAGAGTGACTACATGGAACAGCATGCTGTAAAATGCATAAAATATTACTTTTAAAGATATTTTTTTACCGATTGCAGAAACTGGCTGATCAAACTCGATTTAGTTTTCAGAATCCTGCATAGTGCGTTACTCGACGCAAAGACCCTCGAGTCCCGTCTGTGCAATAAATGAGTCTTTTTTTTTTTTTTTTATACCTATAAAAGATTGTCAACCGTCCTTTGCCACCTCAGCATTATTACACATTGTCTTTCGCTCAAGAGACATGTCGTCCACATTACAGAGCAAAAGTGTAGCTTCATTGTAGGCCATTCTTTGGAGCAAGGAAGACGAATAGCCCGATGGATTTATAGCTCAAAGCTAATAATACTCTGGGGTATCTAATGGACACAATACATCAAGTGGGGGAAGGGAGTGGGAGGGAGAAGAAGGCTCTCGCCATTACTTGGGGGAGCCCCCTTGTGTAGGCTGGGGTAGACTCCCAGGCCTTCCTCCTTCCCATCTCACCACCAGGCCTCCTGCTTCTTCTGGTTGGTTCGCTCGCTTGTATGTATACCTGTTTTCTCCCAACTTTGCACGATTTTATATTGGCTTTTTATACAGATACCTCATTTTAGTAAAAATGTCATTTTTAATTCGATGAATACTCCGTGACTTTCTATGACATATTTATTTGTTAGGCTTCTTCAAAATTCAAGTATACCAGTATCTTTTCTTTAAATTGTCTCTGGGAAAAAGATAATTTGTTCTTGCTCATGTATTTACGTATCACAGTGATAAAATTCATTGTCACATTAGCAAAATTGATCTTCAGTGTACGATAACTCAAAAAAATACATAAGCAATATTTTTTTTCCATTAATTTTTCATATTAAAAATGATTTCAACTGCTAGTAGTAATTAAGCATTTAAACAATTCCATATGCTACTTAAGCGATTAACCGGTCATATCTGCTTATGTGCCAAGTGCAATCTTAGATTTTTTAACATTCCCTGATTATAATTAATATTTTTACCATGTAAATATATAGTTTTAAGACTTTCTAACCCACGTACTGCCAGTTTTCTAGAAGTATATTAAAAATTTTAAAAATCCTTCCCGATAACAAATGTTACTTATAACATTAGAAATAAAATTCACACGTGTAATAATTGAAAATGATCTAAGTATCAATTATAATCAGTATTATAGGTTTGCTGGCAGTACAGGAATGATATTTACTATTTAAGACAGTGGGTCGTGTCACATGTGGCGTGCGGTTCCCGTAGAGTTTTGCCGCCGCGTCTCTTAACTTTTGATACTTAAGATTTCATTTGCCTTATTCGTTAACATACTAACTTTCTGAACACTTAATTCAGTTAGGAAGCAAATTTTAATACAAAAAATCGTAATACATATTACAGATATAAACTTGAATTATAACAATCTTCAAAAAGCCACCAATCTAATACGAAGTTGACAATTTTTGAACAAAATGAATAGCAATAAAACTATGATGGATTTTAACATGCTTTCTTTATTGAGTGCAATTTATATAGATATAGATATATATTTGTGGAGGATATCTTTCAGCATTTAACTTTTTAAATACATTAAAATGTTGCATATAAACTCATAATAAGTTTGGGCAGACTAGATATGGTTCATTGAGATAACAATTGGTTGAAGAAATACTTTTGAGGAAACAGAAAACTATGTAACATTGACATCCCCAGGTCCATATCCCTCATCAGTTTTATGGGAAAACAAACTTTCTCTTTTTTTAGAAAGTGAGTCATCACAATGTAACGCATCTCTTTTACTGTAAGTTAAAGCTTCCATTCAAGTGTTTGAGTTTTTTATACTTGGGTTTTTTGTATGAGTTTTTATAAATAGAAGTTTGTTTCGTTTTCCATCGACTTTGGCATTGTTGCAAGGTCCGTGATCCGACGGTGCATTGTCTGCTGCGATCGACACATTGGAATTATTACCTTGATTGTGGTTAGGTACTGAAAACGTCTCATTATCATCGTTAAAAACTTCAAGGTAAATCAAAACCATAGAAATTCTCTTTAAAAAAACTCTTATATTTCAATAATTAGTCATAAATCCAAATAATTTTCATATACATATTCACCACTGAGAAGAAAAAAATTATTTACAGGATGTATGTACAAACTTAGGCTATCACAGTCAAAAATCAAATAGAATTAAAATTACTGATGCACAAAAATACTCGCCACGAGATCCGAACTTCCGCTTTATTATATTAAGTGACTCTTTCTTTTCTTTCTTTCTCGTTTTTAAAGTTGGGGGCGACGACAGGGGTACAGGGAGATTTTTTTTAATATATATTTTTTTTGGTTGGTTGGTTGGCAGGGTTGAGCGATAATAACTTGTCTTTTGTAGAAGAGATGACGATGAAAACTGACGGCGACTGACAGCGGCGGTGACGTCTATTTCGTAAGGGGGAGTGAAAATTTCAAAGCAACAAAACTTCTTCATCATCGAGAGTTTCCGAGAGGAAATACAACAACAACAACAACGGTGTGTTTTTCGTCTCCGCCATCATCATCACACCGCGCTCTTTCCCCGTCTTGCCTTTTTTTTTTGTGTTTTATTTTCCCTACCCCCAACCACCCGCCAGAACGGGGCGCGTCACTACCGAAGAGTTCTACCACGCCTCTCTTTCCTTCTCTCTCTCTCCTGAAGCAGCAGCAGCAGCAAATCGCACCTCCAGGAGGTGCCCGTAAGTAACTCTCCTCCACATCTCTCTATAAACACTAATTAAGCTGCTGACGTCGGAGCAGATGCTTTGGCACAGACGCCTCAACGGCCGGTCTTTTTAATGATCAATATTTATTATTATATTACTCAACTTTTTACCTTTTTCTTTTGATTATAGCACCTGATATGGGTCACACACTCCCTAAAAATCCCGGACTTTATATATATTTATATAGAATTTTTTTTGTTTTTTTTTAGGTTTTTAACTTATTCCGGGTATAACGGAGAACATCCCTTAGGGCACACATCAGAGAGGCGGCCTTGGGTACAGACCAGCGTAGGGCGACGGGTATCCATGAGGATAAGCTGAAAGGGCGGAGGCGTAGGGAGAAAGCCCAGGCAGCGTTGGTGTGAGGGCGGCTGATGTGGAAAGAGCTGACGGTTTACTGTAGGGGTGGTATCGGGCAGCAGTGAGTGGCGACAGGGCAGGTGGAGGGTAAGGCATGCCAGGCCGATGAAGGGCGGAATGGGCTGAACCAAGGAGGGCGGCGTGGGCGTGAAGGGGATTAGACAGCAGACTCAAAGACGACGAATCTGTGGACATGTTTGTGTGGGTTCTCAGGTGTTGAAGGAGCTCCTCCGAGGTAGAAAATCGCTTGCCACAATAAGTGTCTCCTGCTATCCAGTTGCACACGTATGGTCGAGGGGGACCCGTGAGGAGGGAAGAAGCAGCTGACGGAGAATACAACGAGGCTGCTGCAGCGGCAGCGACTGATGTGGGTGGCAGGATACTGCTTGCAGGCACGAGAGATGAAGGAGGTAAAGAAGACAGTCCGGGGAGAGCACTGAGGGCGGCTTTGGCCTGCTCGCACTGAGTACACGACGGAGGGCACGCACCGCCCGACTGTAGCAGATGGTTGTTTTGCACGGAATAGGGGCACCCTGTGCAGTAAGGGTCGCGACACACAGGCACTACCGCTTCACCGCCTCCGGCCGTTTTAACACGAGTGTAGGTGAGATATGGAGATGCAAGGAGCGACGGAGGTAATCCTGTGGTGGAGGTGAGTCCTGCGGAGGAATAGAGGGCGGCGGCAGCTGCACTTGGGTACACGGAGGCTAAGGAGGATGGCAATCCAGGAAGGCCCAGACCTTGCATGAAACCTGGATGGGCGCCACGAAGGGCTGGATGACTCTCCAGTCCTGGGTATCCATGAGACAGCATTGGGGGGACGCCAGTTCTGTAGGTGCCAAGGGGCACGTCTTTGGGATGGCCAGCGAGCACTTCTAGTCCAGATCTGATGATGGGCGTCGTGGAGGCGGAGGACGTGGCACCTGCCTCGCTGCTTCGTCGCCCACTTTCCTCTTTGGTAGTTCCCGAACTCGAGCCACCTCCGTTGCTGGAGTTGGAGGGTGACCTGGCACTGGAGGGCTGGCTGGAGGGCGTTTTTCTGTCGTGCCCCTTCTCCTCACTACTCGTCGTTTCCTCTGCCATGTTCTTCTTGGTAGCACTCTCGTAGGGCTTGAACGCAGGGGACCTTCGAGTGGCGTCGATGGGAGTAGGGGTCGACTTCTCCTTCTTCTCCTCCTCTTTCTTTTTCTCGTTCGGCAGCGGCTTCGAAGAGTCTGCTCCGATCTGGGAGCATGTTTGCGCTAGCAGCGCAAGTGGAGACTTTTTGGCATCCAGCTGTAAACAACAAAAAAAGAAAAATCGGTTAGGCGTCGTGAAAAAAAATTTAAAAGTAAAAAGTTAAATAAAAACGTAACAGAAATTATTCGCTACTTAAAAAGCAAGCTTTCAAGAATATAATCAAATATATTAACACAAAAGTATTTCGTATGACACTCGTCGAGTTGACGAGAAGTCCACAAAAAAATCAGTCAAGTTCATAAACTTTTCTTACCGTGGTGGGTAATGGAGACAGATAATCCGGTTGTAAATATTGATTACTGCCTGCAGTCAACATCCCCTTAGACTCTAGAACCACCATTAGCACAGTATTTTTGTGAACACTAAATTCTCAAAAAAAATATCAAGCACTTCAGCACATGGAGGGTTACAATTGGCCTCCGAACGCAACGATGTCTCTACTGGTACTGAGGAGGAGGACGGCCGCGTGAGAAGTATTCAGCAGGGGAATGACGTCATGGCCGACACTCATGACGTGTTGGTCGACACACACTACTACTGCCTTGAATACAACGCGCCGTTGCCAGGCGTACGAGTCACAAACAAAGTTATTGCGCTTTCACGCCTTAATCAGATGGATATCCGGATAACCAGTTCACTATTCAACACTCCGATTAATAGATGAATGCCGTGAAAAACGTTAGAGATCGTTGTAAGACTGGTAAAAGAAATTCGATTTCAGCAGATGTATCACAGGAACCCGTACGCCAAAGCTCCCTAGCACACGGAGAGAGCCATCCAACTTGGCCGCCGCCGACTACAAGTCCCCAGCATCACGCCAATAGAAGAAAGCAATGTTAAATCGCTGGCTTTTGATGTGATATGGACGGGAATGTCGGTTTGTTTCATGGTTCTGTGTTATCAATTCAGAAAACAATGAAATTCTATCATGCCTCTGTATGGAATAAAAACTACATTTCCCATTATGCATAAACTTTCCACTTCCACGCTTAAGGCATATTACACTGAGATACTTGACTGTGTAATACAATTCGCCCTTTTTTTAAGAAGAAATCTTATTAAAAAAAAAATCTAAGAAACAAAATAGACATATATCAGATAGAACATTGCCTGAAATTAACACGTCGAAGCAGTAAACAAAACACGAGGCTGCATTCACACTGACGAGTTTGCCGATGAAATTGTGACAAGAAATGTATATATATATATATATATATATATATATATATATATATATATATATATATATATATATATATATATTTAGGCTATTTGCTGCACAATGGTCGCATTCAACATTCAGCAGCTTGGATATCATAACGGTTATATATATGTATGTATAGATATATATATATATTATATATATATATATATATATATATATATCTACAAAATCATATATCTATAGGTGCAGACATTTCTGTAAATGATCTTAGCGTTTTTTAACTCAGTTTCCAACAGATCCGTATTGATGGCATATAATCAGAAAAAAATAATGGCTGGGTAAGACAGGTTTTCATGTCTCTGACTGTCCGTTTGTCTCTCAGATGTGTATTATACCGAATACGAATTCCGTCGGAAACACAGGGCACTGAGTATGACAGGAGCATTTCGGTGGTAATACCAAATATCGCTCGATAAACGAAGGTCTGTCACGCAAAACTCTACGGAATTACCACTCCCGTTTATAACTCACTCTCTCTCTCTCTCTCTCTCTCTCTCTCCTCTCTCTCTATATATGTATATATATATATATATATATATATATATATATATATATATATATATAGTATATATATTATATATATATTATATACGGAAGGATCCACAGTAATACTCTTGTAAATATTTCTACAAATATATTTCGTCTTGTTAAAAAAAAGAGTATTACTGTGGATTCTTCTATTGATAGCTGAGAAGCATAATACGGTGTTTTTATACTTCATTTATATATATATATATATATATACATATATATATATATATATATAATTATATATATATATAGAGAGAGAGAGAGAGAGAGAGAGAGAGAGAGAGAGAGAGAGAGAGAGAGAGAGGGGAAATTCATCAACAATATAAATCCTCTAGAAAATATATATATTTACATATCAATATTTCGCTAGCCACCGCTAACATTATCAAAAGCATGAATTTTCGTATCTATAACAGCCACATTGGCTCCTAAACTTCTGCATTTCATGGGAGGGGTCGAACCTCTGTACTGATGTCATTATTATTATTATTATTATTATTATTATTTTATTATTATTATTATTATTATTAAATATGAGGTAGAACATAAGATTACATCCCTTACCTTGTGAGCGCTCATACGTTATAAATACTGAGTGAGTGAAGTGTTCAAGTCGTATTGGAACGGAACGGGGCGATTGGAGTCCAAAAGAAAAACCCAAAGGAAAAAGTCGATTATATGAGAGAGAGGGAGAGAGAGAGAGAGAGCACCTATGTATATATATGTATGTGTGCCTGCATTTTGTATAGTGTAATATATCTATGTGCTCATATCTTGTGTTTTCAGAGAGAGAGACAGAGAGACAGAGAGAGAGTACCTATGTATTATATGTATGTGAGCGTGCATTTTGTATAGTGTAATATACCTATGTGCTTATATCTTATGTGGCAGAGAGAGAGAGAGAGAGAGAGAAGAGAGAGAGAGAGCGCACCTATGTAGTATATATTTGTGTGTGCCTGCATTTTGTACAGTGTAATATCTCTATGTGCTCTTATCTTATGTATCAGAGAGAGAGAGAGAGAGAGAGAGAGAGAGAGAGAATCTTTTTGTTTCCGTCCCCCCCCCCCCCCCCCCATTTATTTTACCGCTGCTCTTCTGAAGGGGAGTTAAGCCCTTTCACCCTCCTCTGCAGGTTGACGAGTTGTGTGAGGATCTGCTGACGGCCGCTGGTGTTTCGGACGTGACAGGGCTGCTTGTCCGGCACCGCGGGGCGCCTCTGTCTCGATCGCTGGGTGGATTCGGGCAGGCCTTGGCCTCGGCCTCGTCGCTGCACCGA